>NC_061513.1:190732774-190834631 GCF_022539505.1 Lolium rigidum | reverse complement strand
CAACACAATATTAATTAGTCATCAAGGTTATTGTCGTCGTCAAGGTTATTGTCGTCGTCAAGGTTATCGTCATGTGCGACAAACTCTTCATCGTCATCAGTATCATGATGCCCTCCTTCTTGCCGGCCATTTTTACCAACTGCCGCCGTCGCCCCATTGACCTCCGCGCCATCATCACTCATCCATTGAGTGTGTCCATGCATGAAACCATTAGTGAGCAGGTGCCCCTGCAATTTGCCTGAATACGGGTCAAACCATTTCCCTCGTTTGCATCTCCGGCACGGACACAATACCTCCGTGCGGTTATTTTCATACATGTCGATGATCGCGTGTTTCGGATATCTCATCACGATGCTTTCACTCATCTCGATAACCATTATCGCCTGCATGGTAAGATTACATAATTCATTAGAACCATGCATCCGTCGGTAGTTTTCACGGAAAATTTCGGCATGACCTTCCTACACGGTAGGACATAGGAGCGCCGAAATGTGCCGAAACGGAAACTTGAAGAATCAACATTTCGGCGCAACGTTGGCAACTCATTTTCAACGCCAACACACACACAAGCACAAGCACAACATATATATATGCCACACACGAGAGCTTTTCTTCAAATGTCGAACATACATTGATTACATTCCTTAATTTGTTCATTAATCACCTATTTGTTTGATATATTCGTCGATAAGATCGAGACGACGCGCCGCGACAATGGCGTATGGAAGCCGACTTTCTAGATCTAGATCTAGATTGAGCGGTCAATGCGGGATAGTAGATCTAGATCTACATAGGGGGATGTGGGAGATGCATGTAGGAAGGGAAGATTTGCTCAAAAAATATGATTTTGTTTGGTCAAATTGGTGAAATTGGGGATAGAAATGGGCAAAAATGAGCTGGGTTGGGAGAAGGCTCGGGTTTGTGTGGAGAAGTGGAGTGTAGTGAGTGTGTGAGTGAGTGTGCTGGTTGGTGGCTGAAATAACTCCCGAGGTTATTGCCGGCGCACCTGGACCACGGTGCGCCGGCAACATATACCCCTTTCGGCTATATCACCCCCGGGCCGGGCCCAAGAATCATTGCCGGCGCACCGGCCCAGGGGTGCGCCGGCAATAGCAAATTTTCCACCGGCGCACCACTGGGCCGGTGCGCCGGCAATGATTCTTGGGCCTGGCCCGAATCGGCCGGGGCCATGCCAGGAAATAGCGCCGGCGAGCCTTTACCCGAGGTGCGCCGGCAGTAGTGCTTCATCGCCGGCGCGTCTGAAATGTGGTGCGCCGGCAATACTTTTCACCGGCGCATGTCCAAGGTGGTGCGCCGGCACCACTTGCCTCCACCTATAGGCTTTTCCCTAGTAGTGTGGGTGTGTAGGGTGGAGTTCAAACTCTCGCTCCTCTGGTTGCTTTTCATTCCAAGGAAATATCCATTCGCTAGATAAGCGGCTGACCACAACTTCTTCCTAGCATACATCCTCTTCATCCATTCTTTGGTTAATGCCGTCTGGTGCTTCTCGACGAATGCCCTCCATCTCTCCTCGAATACTTGTTCCGAGGTGCTGTAGTACAGCAGCGACCGGAATTCATTGTGAGCCAGGGGGTCTAGGTGCTTCTTCATGTTCTTCTCAATATGCCACGTACAAACACGGTACCACACGCCCGGAAAGACTTTACCAACAGCGGCGATCATTGCAGCGTCCCCATCAGTGATGATCCCTTTAGGCTTCTGCTGATACATGGCCTTCAGGAATGTTTCTAACAACCACTTGTATGTTTTTCCTTCTCGTCCGAGACAATGGCGCATGCAAAAACAGTAGTCTGGCGGTGATTGTTTATTCCCACAAAAGGTATGAACGGCATAGCATACCGATTTGTTTTGTACGTGCTGTCAAACACCAGCACGTCACCGAAGTCGGCATAGTCCTGCCGAGACTGAGAATCACACCAGAACAGGTGTAACAATTTTCCACCTTTACCAAGCTTGTAATCAAAAAAGAAATCAGGATCATCTCTCTTCCTCTTCTCCATAATGCCAATGGTTGTGTTGGCGTCACCCTTTGCAATCATCTTCATCTTTTCACGGCAAGACATGTTGTAAAGATCCTTTCTTACAAATCCTACCGTGCTGTATTTTCCATTGTCACTGATAAATGTCCTCATAATGTTGAATAATCTCATCCCAGCAGCTCCCAGTGACATGATCCTAGATTTCTGATGATCCTTGATCTTTCTATGAGACCGAAGAAAAGCGATTTGATCAGCTGTAGCAGGCTTATGGTTGTGATTGTCGTCAAATCTCAGAACAGTCCAAACACCCTTTTTTCTGTTATACGACACACTGAAATGGGCACCACAGTTGCAGCGAGACTCAGGTCGGTGCCTATACGTTCGGTTTTCCATTTCTAAGTACTTGCTTTCACGTTGCCCAGCCCTGGAGCAAAGAAACCGCCTATACCGAATGGTGGATGTCCCTAATTCATCAAGGCGTTCCTTTTTCTTCTCGCGTCGAATGCTAAAACCATGTTCTTTGGCATACTTGTTGTAGAAGTAATAGGCAGCCTCTTCGGAAACAAAGATCATGGCCCTTACAGCCTCATACTTTCGCTGTTTGTTCATTCCAGCTGGGAACTTTCTATCACCTAAACAAATATGACAAACATGGCGTTATTGTTACTGACACTTTGATTTGTTCTATTATGCATTGCAATGCATCAAAAGAAAATCTTACTTCGCTTTTGCATTCAGATTTTGAGAACTGTGAAACCCCCTTCTAATGATTTTGACTGCTCAGGAACATCCTCTTTATAAGCAAAGTCTTCCAAATCAGAATCCCCGTAGTAGGTAAGCTCACTGTTTCTGATTACAACAACCTGCGCAATTTGTAGGAAAATAGCAAATTACATGTATATTCATCTTCACCTGGAAGAAGGCAAGTAAGATAAAAGAAAACATACATCACTCGTATTTTCAGAAGTGGGTTCATCATGTGTATCACTTATGCTGTCTTCATCATCGATGTCCATCTACAAAATTTGCAACAAGGAGGCAAATATCAAGGACAAGATATTCCCATGCATACTACACTGATAAAATATGAAAATGTGAGTGACTCACATTATCAGACTCAGATACAAGATCACCAAAAATGCTATCATCATCATCAGACGAAGGTACTTCATATTCATCTTCTGAAGATGAAATATCATAACCCTCCCATCTAGAGTCATCAACGTCTGTACTTGCTTTCTCATTGTCAATCCGAGAAGCCATAGAGCCGTCCATCTGTCCAAATAAAACAACATCGATCACTGACCTAATCAACATAAAAAATCGGCTTGGAATTCATTGTGTCATGCAGATTAACAAAAAATATACCAAAAAATTGGTAAAAAATTGAAAAACAAATTAAACACTAAGCACAAATGCGATGATACATCGTTGAAAGTATACATGCCATAAGAAGAGAATAACAGTGTGGCACGGGGGGCTAACCTCTTTTGGGCGTCGGTGGCAATCTGGGCAGCCACGGGAAGTTGGGCTCGGCGGTGCTCTGCCTTGCAATGGAATGACCTATATTTCGATCGTGGAGAGGCGGAGGGTGGATGACTCAGACGTTCGCCGCCGTATTGTCGTGCGCACCGCGGTGACGGCCAACCGATCCACCGGATGCGGGAAGGATAGGAGATCGCCGAGGTAACCAGCCAGGCCTGCTACGATTCACCGGGGTACGTGCAAATGGCGGTGGTGAGGGATCGAACGGCTACAACAAGACGGAGGGATCAAAACCCTAGGTATGAATGGCGGCCGTGGGAGGGGAGGGGTGGAGTTGGGCCAAGGTTGGACGCCGGATCCTTGCCGCGATCGACGGACAAGCAGTATTCACCGGAGAAGATCTAGATCGGAGAGATCGCCGGGCTGGCGGCTGCGACGAGCTGATCAAGGTACGTGAGAATGGAAAGTGACAACCGACGACGATCACCAAGCAGTATCCATCGGACGTATACACCGACACGTACATACACCGAAACGTACATACAACGTATACCCTTTCAACGAATACAAGGGTACACCGTATACCCTTTCAACGAGTACACGGGTACAATCGATATGGATCTTCGGAGGCTAACCTAGCCCGACCCGTTAGCGCCGGCGGAAGGAGCACGTGCATAATGGTACGTTTATGCAATTGTTGGTTTGGGGGTCTATGGAAGCAGTCGCCTTAGTATTATATTTCTTTCGATGTGCTTGGACCGTCTACTTGGTTATTTTCGGGAATAAATAACAAACGGTGGGGTTTTCCACCTCCAAAAAATATTAGTATTATATTACTTGGACCATAGTCATAATCAAAATCAAATTTCAGTCGGTCAGCAAAATGTCCCACCAATCCTGAGATGTTTCAGACGCATTTTCAATGGGATTTTGAAGATAGATAGTGATCATTGTAACCGATATTCAACGTGATGATGATTTGATGTGTAACTCGGCCTTGAACATAGGTACTAGTATGGTCTTACAATTTATTGTTATTATACTTGGTCCTTAGCTGATAGGGCAAAGGTGTCCGATCTTTCGATGAGAGTATGATAGCGTCGATTTGTTGATGGAGTTCGTTCTTGATGATCGGACTACACGTGCAAAGCTTGTGCGCCAATGCAATCACTAGGACAATATCCGGGAGTTACTGATCTTGCGGAAGCACGATCAGCCTGACCAGCGAGGGTCTTAATTCCTACCTGAAATCGAGAACAAGTAAGAACTAATATTGCAATCAGAATATTGCGGATGAAAGATGAAAGCTTTATTGAATAAGGTGGGATTCCGAATAGTCGGTCTTGTTCTGGGCGTTGCCTCAAAAGAAGTACACGAGAGTTGCAGCAATGGCTAACTTTTAGCCTAATCAAAATACGAGTCTAAACGTGACGGCTATGGGGGTATTTAAAGGAGGAAAAGGTGGGGTTTCGACCAGCCATACGTATGGTGGCCGAACCAAACCCTAGGAGGCCTTTCCCCCTTCAATACGGACTCTAAAAAGTGGCTGACTTAATTCCTGCGAAAATGACATGGGCCTGGCCCAAAACTAAAGGTGACGCAGCACCATATTATGCTATGGACGAAATTATGAAGTGGAGAACTCTATATTTCGTCCATGTCTTCATCTCTTTTTATGGTGGCTTCAAAGTTCTGAAATCTCCACTTGTGGCGTCATCTTCAATCCTCAAGTGCTTGCTGCCATCTCCTCCATGTGTGATCATGCTCCAATGCTTGTCCTCCTCATCCATGCTATGTCCATCATTCCTAAGAGTAACAAACATATCTGATTTAGGCAGTATCATATTCTCATGTATATGAGGAATAGTTCCAAGAAACGAAAGTACCTGATAATTAAGTTGTTTGGCACGAGCTCGAGTGATAGGTCCTTGTATTTGTGTGGCTGTAGGTACAGTGGTTGTATCAATAGATGGGATGTCCTCATCATTAGCCAAATTCAATATCTCATTTCTGCGGTAAAACTTCCTGCCCACTAAATACAAATGTTTCACACGCTTCCGAATTCCCATTCTATCCTCGTAAAGATGGCAGCAATGTCCATGTATAAGTCGGTTGGTGGGGGGTCTGCCCGTCATTTTTTCGATCACCACCTTCCTGCCCCGGAAACCCTCCGAAAAAAATTCATCTCCCTTAGTCTCTCCTCTGAGACCACCCATCGGAACTTCCCAAGTCCCTCTCTCTCCCACCTCCACGACCACCGCACCGGAACATCCCCGCCGGACTTCCTGGGCCTACCCGAGGCCGCGCGATCCTCCTCATCTGGCTGGCTGCCGGAGCCGCTTCATCGACGCCATCATCAACCGGACCGGATCATCCCCGCCGAACCTCGAAACCATATGCTCATCCAGCAGTCTACCGCAGTTGCTTCAGCAGCGGTATCATCCACCCCACCGGAGCCGCTTCGCCGGCTCCGTCGTCCACCGCATTGGATCTAGCTCACCGACACTGCTGTGCATGAACCGAATTTGCTTCACCGGTGTCGTGCATGATCTAAACTCTTCAACTGTCGCTTTTCTATTGCTGCATGTAAGTTCTTGTTTAATCTTGGGGGAACCTGTTTGTGCTAACGACGCGTCGTTACGTTTTTGCAGATGAGATGAGTAACCATGAAGTGTAATGGCCGTCTCTCCAACCCCAAGTAGCACATGTAGTGTAGTTCATCACCGGATCTATCAACCCCAGGACGATCTGTAGTGACTCCCACAAAGTGCTTCTCCTAATGTAAGTCCCTTGTTTTCTCGCCATGTTCTGGGTTCAGATGTTTGTTTGTATAAAGCTCTTTAAGTTCATTCCTAGCTATGACAGTAACACCCTGCTATTTTCTAGTTCATTGCTAACTTTAAGCGATTGAACATTTTGGTTTGCATTCCCTGCTCTGTATATGTAGCCATCATAAATTCTATCTTGCTCAGTCGTTGTTACACAAATTATAGCCTGGTACTATTTTGTTCATGCCAATTTTGTACTCCCTGAACATGTTGGTCTGCATTCCCTGTACTACAGGTGATGCCATTGTTATTTCTATCTATTTTGTCATAAGCTAACAAAGTAACTGACTACTATTAGTTCATGCATGCTACTGCTCTGTGATGGCGCGTGATGCACACGTCCATTGGGAACCCCAAGAGGAAGGTGTGATGCGCACAGCAGTAAGTTTTCCCTCAGAAAGAAACCAAGGTTATCGAACTAGTAGGAGATGAAGGCCACGTAAAGGTTGTTGGTGGTGGAGTGTAGTGCGGCGCAACACCAGGGATTCCGGCGCCAACGTGGAACCTGCACAACACAATCACAATACTTTGCCCCAACTTAACTGTGAGGTTGTCAATCTCACCTGCTTGCTGTAAACAAAGGATTAAACGTATGGTGTGGAGAATGATGTTTGTTTGCAAAGGACAATAGAGAACATAGATTGCAGTAGATTGTATTTCAGATGTAAAAGAATGGACCGGGGTCCACAATTCACTAGTGGTGTCTCTCCAATAAGAAAAAAAGCATGCTGGGTGAACAAATTACAGTTGGGCAATTGACAAATAGAGAGGGCATAACAATGCACATACATATCATGATGACTACTATGAGATTTACTTAGGGCATTACGACAAATAACATAGACCGCTATCCAGCATGCATCTATGCCTAAAAAGTCCACCTTCGGGTTAGCATCCTGTTGCCTGCCAAAACTCACCGGCGAGCAGTGGTTAAGCAACACGAAGAGCCGGGAGACTCCCACGACCGTTTAGTGGGCCCTGGCGCCTCGCGTCGTCCCGCAAAGTCCCAGCACACGTCCTGGCGGTTGCAAGGGCGTGCCACCTGACCTATACCTGATCAGGAAGGTGTTGGATTGCTTCGACTAGTCTCCTGCATGGTAGACACGTAAACATTAAATACGAGCCCGATCGGCTCTCAGGTTGCCCTGTGGATCGGCTCAAAGAGCCGATCGCCCCATGGTTAACGTTGGATTTACGATGACATGGGGATCCTGCTTGATCAAAACAAAGTTAAACCAATCTACGACAGTTTAAGGTTTTCACCGCATAATCGAAACATCCTACGCGTAGTTGGGCCTAGCAGATACGAAAGATGATGGAAACTACTCCTAAAAGAGGCCTAAAAACCAACGTTAAGTCAATTCCCGGAACATCCCTTGTAGGAACGGTAAAACAACACCTAACGCACTACCGGATCATCCGACCCCAGCATAAGGCCTAATCATGCAGATATTAAACTAATCCTTGAGACAAGGAGCAACTATAACAGATTGGATCTACTAAGTAACGAACAAGCAAGGTGCTGCCCTTACACCTAGGTAGGTGTAAGGGCAGCTAGATGTCGAAGGACAGCATTGCTAAGCAAATACGCATAAGAAAAGCATCAATGCAAGCCCTAAAACATCTACGATAAATAGTGCTACTCGCCGTCAACAACGCTTCAGCACGAGTAACACAAGGTAATCGAATAAACGTGTACTGCCTAGATCGCAAGGCAGCATGATGCTTACCCGGAAGAAACCCACGAAATAAGGGGTGGCGATGCGCCTGGTTTGTGTTTGTTGTGAACGTGATTGTCCTCTTTTCTCAATAACCCTAGTTACATATTTATAGTCCAAGGGACTTTCTAATTCGGAAGTACACCTGACCGTGTACGAGCCAAACTCTATCTTTTACTTCTAACCGACACGATCTAATATTATTTACAGATACACGGGCACGCTGGCCCAAATTCTAGCCCCAGGGCCGATTCGAAACTCCTCTTAGATGTAAATCTTCCAAGCCCATCTTCATCACGGCCCAACTCCAATGCGGTCAAATTCTGGCGATAACACATGCCCCCCTGGTTTTGGCAATAGTAATTCCAAAACCACTCTGTTTTTCCTTTTCTTCGTCGTGTCAAATCGGGGCAGAACAGAACCGCCACGGTATCCCTTCATCATGATGACTTGCCTTCTCAACTTCTCCGCACGATTTGACGGTTTTGGCACCACGTCCTCGGGAACCGTTGCAGCATTGAATCATCTCCACTATATCGTCTCTATTTTAACCGCATCTTGCAGTTCACTTCTTCATCCCCTTCGCATTAGCACTCCAAAAGCCCTCCTATGCCACCATGTCCTCTTCCTCCTCTGCCTCGTCGGGTCTTTCCCTCCAGTCCCCCCCCTCCCGCGAGCCGACGCCGGAGTGGGACCCGGAGGAGGCCCACGAGGCCCACATTCGTCGCGCCATAGAAGACGGGGACGAGTCCAGCCACGACTTCTCCGTCTGGTCTGAGGACGACAAGTCCTCGACCGACGGGGAGAGTGACCTCCGCTTCCTCGCCGACGGGGAATCGGAGGAGGAGAGCGATGACGATCGCTTCTCCTGGGACGACTTCACCTCCTCCGAGGAGGAGAAGGAGGAGGAGGAGGAGGACGACACCTCCTCCGATGAGCCGCCGGCCAAGCGCTTCTGCCCCTGGCCGGGGAACCTCAGCGACTTCGACAGCGACGACGACGCTGACAAGGAGGACGAGGACAACGAGGGCCCTGCCGGCGGCCGCGGCAGCAGCGACGACGAGCCGGCCGGGAGTAGCGCCGATAGCGGCGACGACGGCGACGACGAGGGCAGCGACGGCCCATAGATAGGATCCTTAGCATAGGATCAGTAGTAGTAGATGGGGCAATCTATCCCCTGGTACTTCCTTTTGAGAGGAATCAACTCTTTATGTAAGAAATCCCGTTATCAATGAAGAATTTCCTTTAATTTGATTTTGCCGATTTCCTTTATGCGAATTTAGCCGATTTCCCCTCACACTGACTTTGCCGATTGTCAACTTGGTCAATGCTCAATGAGCCGATGGCAACGCATCGGTCCCTCACGATAACTTACGAGATAGGTCAATTTAGTCACCCCCTCAAACGGTAACCTGCAAACCTTGCTCAAATTCAGATCCCCAAATTTCAAATCGAACATGTCCAGACCGCAGTCGCGCGAACCCTAGATCTTGGACAAGCAAAACCAAACTCCACAGCGAACCCAATGGCGGAATCATCCAGCGCCCACGCCACGGTCTCTGGCCTGAAGGTAATCCTTAACCGCCCCAAGTCACCTGAGCGTAATGTTAGATTTAACGGCAAAACTCCTGAATTAATGCCTGGTCTCATCATTAATTTTAGGTTTCGAGACATTCTTCTGCCGCATCCTTCTCTTCCAAATTCCCTTTGCCTTGGTCCCCGTTCCACCGAAAATCCATCCAATTTGATTTCCTGCGAGGCCAATAGGATTCCCTTCGTGAACCAAAACCTGGATCTAACCTCCTGGGCCGACTGCTTACGAGCCTGGCCTAACCCTCCTCAGGACTGGGTTTTTTGGTACAATAGAGTAGCCAAAACTCACCAAGCCAAATGGGAAACCACAGGAATAGCCGATGCTCTGTCTTTGTCATTGTCTCCCCTTGAGAAACATGAAAGTCTCCTGAAAACCATCGGCTACTTTTGGTCTGACGCGCTAAACTGCTTCATGTTTTGCCATGGCACCATGACGCCAACCTTGCTGGACGTGGCCATGATCACTGGCCTAGACATTTCATCCCCCAGCCCCTCTGCTTTCATGCTGCCAAAGGTGCCATTCAAACTCTCCTCTAAGGAGGAATGCACTAACTGGGGTGCCTATCTTAGACGCCACATGAAAACCAAGGGCCCTGTAACCGAGAAAGAACACACGGCCTTCTTGAACTTCTGGTTGGAGCATTTCATATTCTGTGGTCCTTCCCTCGCTCCCACCAAGAACTATCTCTCTTTGGCCTATGAACTTGCCAAAGGCACACAACTTGGCATTGGCAAGCTGTTTCTGGGAGAAGTCTATCGATACCTCCAAGCCGATGTCTGTCAAACTATTCTCCCAAAAGACAGTTAAAACGGGAGGCCCCTGGTGGTTTATTCAGTTATGGGCTCAACTGTACTTCCAGAACCACATCCCTAACTTTCCACCTTTGGCTACCTGCACCTTTCCAAACACCCACGGGAAGCCAATCCGCTGTACCAGCTACGGCCAAGCCTTGTACAGTCTTCCGGGCAGCAAGCCGAACCCCAAGGAAGCATCGGGATGGTTCGGAACTTTTTACCAGGGCCTGGATGACCCTCTCTTCTTTCCTTATCAGGAGTCTGAAAATTTTGAAAACCCAGTCTCCTTCAGGTTAGACAGCTTTGCCGATGACGACAACACTCGGCAGTTATATTCCATCATGATCCGTCCCTGCTTCCTCCCAGTTGGCATGAGCACCTCAAACAGGATCATAAAACCTGGTTATGAATCTTACCGGCCGGTCGTAGTAGGCCGGCAATTCGGTCTTGGGCAGGTGTCTCCTCACCTCTTTCTCCACCATCTAACTGAGAGCAGGGCTGACTTGCCTGATGTTATCACCAGTCAAAGATGTTACTCCTTTTTTGATGCTCTAGTCATCCCAATCCCTCACAATCTATCCTTCATCTCTTCGATCGATGACTTTGAGATCCGGTGGACAATGTGGAAGACCCATGCCTTCAGGAGAGCCCTAGGACCGTTGCTGAAACAACTTGACGCTGAAGCTGATACTTCTGCAGAACAGGTACCACTTGCTCGCAAATTTCCGTGCGATAATTTCCAGTGATGCTTATAACCCTGCTTCGTTTCTTTGCAGCAACAAGACGGCCCAGAGCCTGTCAATGATGACGGATCCCCCTTCAAATTCCTCCCACCAGCTCCAGTGGTTCTCTTCTGCAAGAACTCACCACCTTTTAAAAAGGTTGTGATGCAGAGCCAGCCGATTCCAATAAAATCGGCTCCAGAGAGTAAAGACTCTCCAGGGCCAGCTGCCCCCCGAGCCTCAGTCAGGGCGAGAACAACAGTGAGAAAAGTAGCTGCCAGGAAAACTTTGAAGGGCAAAAACCCTGCGCCAGCTCCAGAAAGCTTAAATGTAAGCTGTCCTATACCCCATCTTGTTCCATTCATCCTTCTAGGCTTTTATAGCATGTCAGTGTCCATTAATCCTGCTCCTGCAGACCTCCACTGAAGACAATACCAGCGAGGAGACGTAGTCCAGCCGACGAGGCTCAAGCTCGGGCAGCTCTGAGGACACCACCACGCAAAAACAGCCAGATGTGCCACCATCGGCTTCCAAGAAAAGGTCAGCCCCTGAACCTGCTGCCCTTCAAGCTCCCATCAAAACAGGGCAAGGAAGCTTACGCACCAAGAGTCAATGCACCAAGAGGGCTCGGAAGGATCAGCAAACCCCTTCCTCGAACCAAGAAGCTTCAAATGTAACGGCTCTCCAACTCCTACTAGCTTAGTTCTTGTGCTTTGCTGCTCAGATCGGCTCACCATCTTTTTGCAGACTGATGAAACTTCCAGTGGGGATGTCGAGGAAGTTCTGATGCCCTCCACAACTCTGGAGGTAACAACCTATAAAGGTGACATCGACCAAGTTGCCACCTTGGCCAAACCCCAGGCAGAGACGCCACAGCCGATTGTTTCGTCATCGGCTGTTCCCATGGTCATAGGAGAGGTACGCTCCCTTTGTTGGGCTTGCCTTTACCCTGATCTGCAGACTTATACTGCTTTTGTTGTTTGTCAGGGCTGTGATCTCTCAGGCTTGCTGTCGTTCGATCCTGAATTTATCGAGCCGGCCCACTCCACAGCACGTGATGCACCGAGCCCCAGCGTCATCGCTGACCAACTCCAACGCCTCAAAGCTCTGCTTTCTACACCCATTGAGACATTAGTCGAAAACTCTGAGGAGGTGAAGAACATTCTTGAAGAAATCCAGCCTCACGTCCCATTGACGCTGCAGTTGAAGCTCTGGCCAGTCGTGACGTTGTCTGCTTTCAGGTCAAGGGTGCAGTTGGCTTGTCAGAGAATCGACTTACGCCGCACCCAACTCCAGCTGAAAGCCGATATTGCAGACAAATGTCAACGGCTTAACGAGAAAAAGGCAGCTTTGGATGCCAAGACTGACACCTCTGTCAGCACTGCTGAGCTTGAGATCTTGCGAAAGGAGCTGGAGGATCTCGAAGAAAAGGTTCGGGTCACCAAAGAGCTCATCTGTGACAAGGAAGCTTCCATTGTTCGCTCCCAACGGGAAGCAGAAGACCTCAAGGCTGAACTGAAAACTGACTTGGCAGAGATACATGCCTTGAGCAAGCAACTGGTGACAGGCAAGGATGATGACGACAAGGCCGAAATCGCAGAGGTGGATCACGTCCGTGCTGGTGCACTCCGCGCCTTAGAAATTTTCCTTAAGTAGGGCCTGCGCATGTGGCAGTTTGTGCTTGTAATTCTAGAGTCGATGGCTGTGCATCGTCTTTATATTCTAGAGTCGATGGCTGTACATCGGCTGTGCTTAAAAAATTTATATTTTTTCCGGCCGATCTACTTATGCATCGGCCCCCAGTATTCCAATGTCCATCATCTTCGAGGAATATATCTTGAGCTGCTGGCCATTGACAGCCACTTCATACTTCGTAACCTCGTATCTTATCCGTTTAAGTGCCCCCCGAGCCGATTTTTTCAAAGGGATTGAAGATATCGGCTCTTCAGGCATCCTTTCTTAGATCAATGCTGAACACAGGCAAAATGCATGTTGAGGATAATTTTGGCCGATTGCTAGAATCGGCCTCCTTTTTCATCGCAATGCCCAATGAGGGTCTGCAACTTCTTGGTTTCCTACTATGGCCACGTGACATGCTCAAGATGAGATTCGTGCTTTTTAATTTTTTGGGGCCGATCGCAGGGATCGGCCTTGCCACGTACACCTACTGATTTGGACTTTGCTACTCTGTCAGGCCGGTGGTTAAGACCAGCCTCACCCCGTTTTTTGAAGCTTCGATGCATTCACAACCGTCCAAACTGATTCCAGAGAGCGGCTCTTGGTCGTTTGCATCCCAAATATTCATGGCAGCTAGTGAGATCTCGATTGAGTCATCTGCACCGAACAACCTCCACTTCATCTCCATCCCATTGTATGATGCATTGGTGCATTGTGGATGGGATGCAACAGTTAGCGTGAATCCAATCCCTTCCTAGCAGGACAACGTAATTGCTTTTGCTGTCGACGATGAAGAACGAGGTAGGTATGGTTTTTCAGCCTACGGTCAGATCTACATTCAGAACACCTTTTGCTTCTGATGCTTGGCCGTTGAAATCGCTTAACGTGACGTTGGTCTTGATCAGATCGTCATTAGAGTGTCCCAAACGTCGTAGCATGGAATACGGCATTATGTTGACTGCCGCTCCTGTGTCAACCAACATCTTGCTGACAGGCTGCCCATCGATATAACCTTTTAGGTACAGAGCTTTCAAATGCCTGTAGCTCCTCTCTCGTGGGTTCTCAAAGATCACTGGCCGTGGACCGCAGTCGAGTTGAGCCACTGATACTTCCTCGTCGTTTGGAGCACAAAACTCTGACGGGAGTATGAACACCATGTTTGTGTCAGCCGATGCCTCTGCATCGGCTTTTGTCTATTTAGGGCGCCACACTTTCTTTGGTGGGCGCATCTCTGACTCCAACGTTTGCTGAATTTTCACGGCCAGATCAGGCCGTGCCTTCCTCAACGTGTACAGGTACTGTGCTTCGGCTTCCTCCAGGTTTCGTAGCCGTTGCACCCTACGCTTCTGAGAATGGCTGAGTCCATCAGGGCACCACCTTAGCCGGTGGTACCTATCTTCTTCTTCATCTGACTCCTCGAAGTCTTCATCTTGAGACGACTCAGCTCGTTTGTCCTGAGGTGGGAGAGGCCCGAGACGCTTGAACACTGAAACTTCATTTGTTCCCTTCCTTTGCGGTCTACATTCTGGGCAGTTCTCGATTGTAGGCAATCGGCTCATTCCTGAATCCCAGCAGTGTTTAAAGAAAGGTCAGTTCCAATGCCTATCTATGTCTTCTTGCTCTCTTGACTTTTCTCTAGCGTGACGCTCATACCCTTCATCGTCTCTATCATATCGACGATACCTCCTGTCATCTGCATCAGACCGACGATATCTTTCGTCATCCACGTCGTAGCGCCGACGTCAGTCATACTGCTGCTCATATTTGTTAAGGAGATGCGCGGAGAGTGGACGTTGATACCGCACGCTTCTCACTTCTTCCTCTGTCAGGTACCATCTGTTATCATGTTGGGGCCGGTCGCGTGGATCGGCCTCCTCTTTCTCCTTACCACGTGAGTGACTGCTTTCTGCTTTATCTTTGCCATGGCGGGTCCCAAGCCCTGCCATGTTGACACCAAAAGAGAAACCTGGATCACGTCTTAGGGAGTGACTGAGATCCACCATGTTGACGCCAGGAAACGGATGTGTGTCTACTTTCATGGCAAATTTTCCGAAGATTAATCGGCCTGACTCTATCGCCATTTGAATCTGTGCGCGCAACACTTTGCAGTCGTTGGTGGCGTGGGTGAACGTGTGATGCCATTTGCAGTATGGTCTACCGTTCATCTCTTGTGACGTAGGAATTTTGTGGCCTTCGGGTAACTTCAGTTGTTTCTCCTTCAGCAGCAAATCAAAAATTTGCTCAGTTTTGCTTAAATCAAAGTCAAACCCTTTTGGAGGCCCTGGTTGTTTCACCCATTTGCGGGACACGGGAGCGGCGTCCGAGTCCATTCAGCCACGGCGACTTCCCGATCTTCCACAAGGTCTTCATCTTCCTCAGCGTCGACCAGGCCTATCGTGCGCTTGAACTTGTCTTGGTACAATTCTGGGTGGCGCTGTTCATACGAAGTTAGTCTCTGGACCATGTGCGCCAACGAATTGTACTCCACTTGGAACGTCAGATCTTTGAGTGGCGCTGCGAGGCCTGCCACGGCCAGCTCGACTGCTTCTTTCTCAGATAAATGAACCGAATAACATCGGTTCTTGACAGTTCTAAAACGTTGAATGTATTCAGACACCATCTCTCCTCGCCTTTGCCGAACCTGCGTCAGATCGGCAATGCCTGCTTCGGTAGCTTCTGAATGATATTGTATGTGAAACTGCTCTTCCAGCTGCTTCCAAGTCCGAACTGAATCTGGGGGTAGCGAGGTGTACCACCCAAAGGCTGGGCCCGTGAGAGATTGGGCAAAGAACCTCACACGTAGCGGTTCTGATGCTGAAACCATGCCCAACTGTGCCAAGTATCGGCTCACGTGCTCGATGGAGCTAGATCCTTCTGATCCACTGAATTTCGTGAAGTCAGGGAGCCGATATTTAGGAGGCAACGGGATCAGGTCATACTCATTGGGATACGGCTTGGAATAGCCGATTGTTTTCTTCTTCGGTAGGATACCGGACTGATCTCTCAGGATTGCGCAGATCTGATCCACAGTAGGAGCTGTAGAGGTTGAGCTGTCCGGACTCGTTGTAGTGGCATATTTAGTTAGCCACGCTTGTTTCTCAGCATCTGCTCCAGAACTCCCCGCTACTCCAGCAACTCCTCCTGCCGTAACAATCGCTCCTGCTCCGGCAATTCCTCCTGCCGAAGTTTGGATCGCGCGCGTCCAGTTGTTGCAGTCCGGCACGTATGTGCACACGTATCCATGTGGGATCTCCTTGGGTGGCTCATACAAGAATTGGTAGTCGCCAGGATCACCTCCAACCTTGTAGACAACGTATGCCGGTGAACCTTGCAGCTGTGGAGCTGCCATCGCGAACGGCAGTGGTGGCCTGGTGTGGAATGGTATCTCTCCCTGGTGAGTCCCTAAAGCAGGTCCTGACGGGGAGTACTGATGTTTCATGATTTCTTGCACCACATGAAGCGCAACTCGCTCAAGCGTATTCACCAGGCTCTCAGAATGCCGATGTAAAGAATGAGCCACCGCATAGTTAATTTCTTGGCGCAGGGCTCTGGTACGTTCCTCCGAAGGGAGAGATAGATCTAATCCCTCGAACGCGCCTTCTGGTGTGAATCCTTTGAACCTGATGCCGTGCGAACGGGTCTTCTCAAAGGAGCCGATGAGATCGGCTTCAAAGATGGCCTTCAGCTCATCGTATTTCTTCTTATGCTCTGCAGGTAGATCCTCGTACTTGATCGGTTCGTCCGACATCTTGGCTGCCGATGTTGACGTGGTTGTTGTAGAAAGTGTCCCACTGGGCGTGCCTGAATGTGTTGCCTGCCAAAACTCACCGGCGAGCAGTGGTTAAGCAACACGAAGAGCTGGGAGACTCCCACGACCGCTTAGTGGGCCCTGGCGCCTCGCGTCGTCCCGCAAAGTCCCGGCACACGTCCTGGCGGTTGCAAGGGCGTGCCACCTGACCTATACCTGATCAGGAAGGTGTTGGATTGCTTCGACTAGTCTCCTGCATGGTAGACACGTAAACATTAAATACGAGCCCGATCGGCTCTCAGGTTGCCCTGTGGATCGGCTCAAAGAGCCGATCGCCCCATGGTTAACGTTGGATTTACGATGACATGGGGATCCTGCTTGATCAAAACAAAGTTAAACCAATCTACGACAGTTTAAGGTTTTCACCGCATAATCGGAACATCCTACGCGTAGTTGGGCCTAGCAGATACGAAAGATGATGGAAACTACTCCTAAAAGAGGCCTAAAAACCAACGTTAAGTCAATTCCCGGAACATCCCTTGTAGGAACGGTAAAACAACACCTAACGCACTACTGGATCATCCGACCCCAGCATAAGGCCTAATCATGCAGATATTAAACTAATCCTTGAGACAAGGAGCAACTATAACAGATTGGATCTACTAAGTAACGAACAAGCAAGGTGCTGCCCTTACACCTAGGTAGGTGTAAGGGCAGCTAGATGTCGAAGGACAGCATTGCTAAGCAAATACGCATAAGAAAAGCATCAATGCAAGCCCTAAAACATCTACGATAAATAGTGCTACTCGCCATCAACAACGCTTCAGCACGAGTAACACAAGGTAATCGAATAAACGTGTACTGCCTAGATCGCAAGATGCGATCTAGGCAGCATGATGCTTACCCGGAAGAAACCCTCAAAATAAGGGGTGGCGATGCGCCTGGTTTGTGTTTGTTGTGAACGTGATTGTCCTCCTTTCTCAATAACCCTAGGTACATATTTATAGTCCAAGGGACATTCTAATTCGGAAGTACACCTGACCGTGTACGAGCCAAACTCTATCTTTTACTTCTAACCGACACGATCTAATATTATTTACAGATACACGGGCACGCTGGCCCAAATTCTAGCCCCAGGGCCGATTCAGAAACTCCTCTTAGATGTAAATCTTCCAAGCCCATCTTCATCACGGCCCAACTCCAATACGGTCAAATTCTGGCGATAACACATCCGCACCCCTTCCAGTATTAAGTTGCAAACAACAGACAATTGCATTAAGTACTGTGCGTAATGTAATCAACACAAATATCCTTAGACAAAGCATCGATGTTTTATCCCTAGTGGCAACAACACATCCACAACCTTAGAACTTTCTGTCACTGTCCCAGATTCAATGGAGGCATGAACCCACTATCGAGCATAAATACTCGCTCTTGGAGTC
Source organism: Lolium rigidum (assembly GCF_022539505.1). NCBI lineage: Eukaryota > Viridiplantae > Streptophyta > Magnoliopsida > Poales > Poaceae > Lolium > Lolium rigidum. The sequence goes on along the minus strand of NC_061513.1, from coordinate 190,816,623 downwards.
ACAAGTATCGAGTTGGCCAGAGCCTCTACTAGCAACGGAGAGCATGCAAGAACAATAAAAACACATATATGATAGATCAATTAATCAACTTGACATAGTATTCCATATTCATCGGATCCCAACAAACGCAACATGTAGCATTACAAATAGACGATCTTGATCATGATAGGCAGCTCACAAGATCTAAACATGATAGCACAAGAGGAGAAGACAACCATCTAGCTACTGCTATGGACCCATAGTCCAAGGATGAACTACTCACGCATCAGTCCGGAGGCGGGCATGGTGATGTAGAGCCCTCCGGTGATGATTCCCCTCTCCGGCAGGGTGCCGGAGGCGATCTCCTGAATACCCCGAGATGGGATTGGCGGCGGCGGCGTCACAGTAACTTTTCTCGTATCGTGGCTCTCTGTAATAGGGTTTTCGCGACGGGGAGAATATATAGGCGAAGGGGCAGAGTCGGGGGACGCTCGAGGGGCCCACCCCATAGGGCGGCGCGCCCAGGGGTGGGGCCGCGCCCCCCTAGGGTGTGGCCGCCTCGTCGCCCCTCTTCGTCTCCTCTTCGGACTTCTGGAAGGCTCCGTGCAAAATAATACCGTGGGCTTTTGTTTTGTCCAATTCCGAGAATATTTCCTGTGTAGGATTTCTGAAACCAAAAACAGCAGAAAACAGGAACTCACGCTTCGGCATCTTGTTAATAGGTTAGTGCCGGAAAATGCATCAAAATGATGTAAAGTGTATATAAAACATGTGAGTATTGTCATATAACTAGCATGGAACATAAGAAATTATAGATACGTTTGAGATGTATCAAGCATCCCCAAGCTTAGTTCCTACTCACCCTCGAGTAGGTAAACGATAACAAGGATAATTTCTGAAGTGACATGCTACTATCATAATCTTGATCAATACTATTGTAAAGCATATGAGATGAATGAAGTGATTGAAAGCAATGGTAGAGATAATGACTAAACAAGTGAATCATATAGCAAAGACTTTTCATGAATAGTACTTTCAAGACAAGCATCAATAAGTCTTGCATAAGAGTTAACTCATAAAGCAATAGATTCTTAATAGAAGGTTTTGAAGCAACACAAAGGATGATTAAGTTTCAGCAATTGCTTTCAAATTGTAACATGTATATCTCATGGATAGTTGTCAACATAAAGCAATATAACAAGTGCAGTAAGTAAACATGTAAGAATCAATGCACACAGTTGACACAAGTGTTTGCTTCTAAGATAGAAAGAAGTAGGTAAACTAACTCAACATAAAGTAAAAGAAAGGCCCTTCACAGAGGGAAGCATGGATTACTCATGTGCTAGAGCTTTTTATTTTGAAAACATGGAAACAATTTTGTCAACGGTAGTAATAATTCATATGTGTTATGCATAAAACCTCCTATAAGTTGCAAGTCTCATGCATCGAATACCAATAGTGCTCGCACCTTGCAAAACATACCGGAGATGATCTCCTTTTGGCGAGGTGAGTACCACACCGGCACCCAGACCCTCCTTGAGCTTGGATCCATCAAAGTGCATCTTCCAGTATTCTATTTTCTGTTCCGGCGGCTTGTATTGCATTTCCGCCCAATCGACCAAGAAATCAGCCAAGGCTTGTGATTTTATGGCATCTCTCCTTTCGTATACCGGCACGTATGGTGACAGCTGAATTGCCCATTTTGCAATCCTGCCGCTGGCACCTTTGTTGCCCATGATGTCTGAAATGGGTGCCTCACTCACCACTTTCATGGGGTGCTCCTCAAAATAATGCTTAAGCTTCGTGGCGGCCATGAACACGCCATAGGTCATCCTCTGGAAGTGGGGGTAGTTTTGTTTTGAGAGGGAGAGCACCTCGCTCAAGTAATATACCAGCCTCTGCACGGTTTTTTCTTCCTCCTCTCTTTCCACTACAACCACTACACTCACGACCCGGTTGGTTGCTTCTATGTACAACAACATGGGCTCCCTTTCCAAAGGTGAAGCCAACACCGGTGCGGTGGCTAGCATTGTTTTTAGCTCTTTAAATGCTGCGTCTGCCTGAGGGGTCCAGACGAAGGTATCGGATTTTTTCATCAAAGCGTAGAGCGGCAGAGCCTTTTCTCCCAACCGGCTTATGAACCGGCTTAGCGATGCCAAGCTTCCGGAAATTTTTTGCACATCTTTGAGATCTTGCGGTATAGTCATTCTTTCGATTGCCCGGATTTTTACCGGATTCACTTCAATGCCCCGGCTTGATAAAAGAAAACCAAGCAGTTTACCGGCAGGGACACCGAAGGTGCATTTTGCTGGATTGAGTTTCATCCGGAACCTTCTTAAGTTATCAAATGTTTGCCGGAGATCATCGATCAAGGTTTCTTTTACCTTAGTTTTTATTACGACATCGTCCACATAGACTTGCACATTCTTTCCGATCTGATCGAACAAGCACTTTTGCATACATCGCTGGTACGTTGCACCAGCGTTGCGCAAACCGAAAGGCATAGTAACATAGCAATAAGCCCCGTGCGGGGTAATGAACGCAATTTTTATTTGATCTTCCTTTTTCAGGGGAATCTGGTGGAAACCGGAATAAGCATCCAGAAAAGACAACAACTCACAACCAGAAGTGGAATCGATCACTTGATCAATCCGGGGTAGAGGGAAAGGATCTTTAGGGCAAGCCTTGTTCAGGTTGGTGTAGTCGATGCACATGCGCCACACCTTTGGAGCTTTAGGTTCCTCCTCTTTTTTCTTCTCGACCAGCACCGGATTGGCTAGCCATTCAGTATGCAGTACTTCCACGATGAAGCCGACAACCAGCAACTTTGTCACTTCTTCTCCAATGATCTTTCTCCTATCTTCAGCGAACCGGCGTAAGGGTTGTCGCACCGGCTTAGCATCCTTCCGGACATCTAGAGAGTGTTCAGCCAGCTCCCTCGGAACACCCACCAAGTCATCATAAGAACAGGCAAAGATATTCCGATTCTCATGGAGGAAGCTGACGAGTGCGCTTTCCTATGCCTCACTCAGGCTGGCACCGATACGAACGGTACGCTCAGGATAAGCCGGATCCAGCACAATGTCCTTTGTTTCTTTTGTCGGCTTGAATTCCGGTGTGCCCAAGTTTCCACTCATTGCTGCTAAGCTCAACTGTGAGGACTGAGCCAGTGCAACCGCAGTTTGCATCCTCCTTTTTTCCTCTGCAATCACCAGCGATTCTGCCAGGTTTGATCCGGCGAAAGCAGTTTCCAGTGAGATCTTGTAGTTTCCCACCACAGTTAAGGGTCCACGAGGTGCCGGCATCTTCATCTTGAGATAAGTCGTATGAGTTGAGGCCATGACCGCCGCCAATGCCGGTCTCTCTAGAAGTGCATGTTAAGGACTGTCTAGGTCCACCACTTCAAACAGAATGTTTTCAACCCGGCAGTTGTCACATCCTCCGAATGATACATCCACCCGGACTTTTCCCACAGGCGCGCAGGACAGGCCCGGAACGATTCCGTGGAATGTTGTGTGAGTTGGCTGTAGCATGTTTTCTGTTATCCCCAGCGTATGCATTGTATGCTTGTACATAATATTTATGCTGCTTCCATTGTCTATCAGCACTTTGCTGAACTTGACTCGAGTCGTTTGCCCATGCATAATTGGGTCCACGACAAGAGCGTAGCCGCCTGGGTTTGGCATGATTTTGGGGTGATCCTTGAACGACCAGGTGATTTCCTGATCTGACCACAGCATGTATTTGGGAACTACCGGCATCACTGCGTTCACTTCCATGGAACGGCGATGCATGCTCTGCCTGTCGGTTGGCTCAGTAGTGAACACAACACAGCACAAGTGCGGGTCCTTGTAAACGTTCCGGCCCAAAGGTGCCGGTGGTGGCGGTTGGTCATTGCCCTCTTCCACCTGATGAACTTGCTGGTGCTGCTGTACCGGCAAAGCGTTGGCTCCGGTAAGCGGTGGTGGCGGTGGTAATGGATGTTGCCGTAACATGTCTTGCGAGGGTGGCAGTATCGTGGAACAGCCTTGTGCTTGCGCATCTTTTACCGCACCTTTCAACATCAAGTACTTGATCCAGGAACAGTCTTTTGTCAAATGGTTTGCCGGCTTCGCCGGATTCGGAGTGTGAAACCGGCATGGTTGCTCCATTGCTGATTCCATGGTGTATCTTGTATTGTCGTGCCAAGTCTTTTTCTCTCCCCACGGCTTCTTTTCAACCCATTGTTTTTAGGACCCGCCCACGGCTGCGATCAGGTTTTTTGCCTTTGACTCCTGCTGGGGCCGGTATGTTCCTGCACCGCGGCCACCTGCTGCGGACCATACCTTCGATCCGGAAACTCTTCCCTTCTTTTGTTGTGCCGGTTATCCCGGTATTGATCTTGACGTGGTTGGCTCGTTTGCGCCGGTTCAGCTTGCACTGCCGGTTGCATTGGGTCTCCCAGTGCATAATTGTCCGCCACCCTCGTCATTTCAGCCAGTGTGGTTGGCATGTTCCTTTGTAGCCTTTGCCACATCGGTGATCCTCTCCGGCATCCATGGCAAAACCAAGCAATTGCTTGCGCTTCTATCACCCCTTCACACGTATTCCTCGTTGAGTTCCACCGGGTCAGGTAGTCCCGGTCTGTTTCATTAGGACGATGCAAGCATAGAGCGAGCTGCTGCGGCCTGTTCGGCCTTTTGTAGGTACTGCTGAAATTGCTCACAAAAGCTTCCTCAAAGTCCAGCCATCCATTGATGCTTCCCTTTGGCAAATTGTTAAGCCAAATTCGTGCCGGTCCCACTAGGAAGGACGGTATGATTCTCACGGCCCAACGCCGGTTTCCTCCGCCACCAGCGACATACACTGCTGTGACATAATCTGCCAACCAATATTCCGGCTTAGTAGTGCCATCGTATGTTTTTGTATCTCGGGGCAACTGGAAGTTGCGTACCGGTGGTTCTTCTCCCATGATCCGTGGACCAAAGCATTGTGGACCGGGTGGACCCTCAGCTTCAATCATCTCAGAAAGGAGCACTCTGTCCAGACGGTGCTGACAAGGGATTAACTTGTCAATGCCTACAGATTGTAGACTAGGGTTTAGTTAGATGTAGAGGGCAAGTAGATCTCGAAGGTTTCAGCCGAAAAGTGCTCGACGAATATGAAACTAGGGTTGTGTTGACAGTAAAAATTCGATCCTTTCTTTGTCCCTCGACTCCCCCTTATATAGGAGGCGGAGCCGAGGGTTTCGTAAGACACAAGTTTACAGAGTCCGGGAGGGTTTCTAACCCGTCCCGCAAGATTACAAGTATCCTTTCCTAATACAACTCTAGCTTTCCTTAATAGTATCTTGGGCTTCCGAATCTTCTTATTCTTCGAGTCATGGGCCTTCAGTAAACCCCGGGTACCATCTTCGGCAGGCCCATTGGGGATGCCTATGTCAGTAGCCCCCGAGATTTTGCTTGAATCACAGAATCAGGGAAAATCTCCAACTTTATATTTGTTCCATTTGCCGAATTTATCACATATCTTTTAAATATGCAATTCTATATTGTACAGGGATAACGGTAGTTGGGGCTAGTTCATCTGACGGATCAGGTACTAGTTAACTGCTCTAGTGGCAATCCGCAAAAACCTACTTCAAGATCACGTCCCTGGACATGATCTCGGGATACTGGTGTAAACTTCGATATGTGCCGCTTAAGGTCTTACCATTCTGTCGAGTCCCAGTCATATTTTATCGGGTACCTAACGCGTCCGTTAGGATTTTGCTTCGTATCTGTTGATACGGAAAAAGTAGCAAACCGACGTCAGAGACGGTGCCACGCCGCTCAGAACGGATCTGGGGTCTTACCTTCGCAAAGTTATGCGGCATTCAGAGATTATTCGCGACTTTTAGCGCTCTGAGAATATATTGTCGGGTGCTTTTCGACTGTTGGAATAGCACATTTTATTGAGTCATATTTGATGACTTATTTTGTCTTCCCGATGGGAGTATATGTAGAGTTATATGTATAACTCGAAATATACTCACTTCTTTTTTCCCTTTCTCTATATTTTTGTATAAATTCATCGGGCACGCGAACAGCGTTCCCGATGGGAGTAGCCCCCGAGGCTACAGCCAAGGACTTGTGCTTGGTTGTAGGCTCCACAATTTAATATCATCTGTTGCTATATTGTTAATCTTTCTCGAGCTTTTCATATCTATCGGGTGCGCGACCAGCGCTCCCGATGAGAGTAGCCCCCGAGGCTATGAACAAATGCTTGCATTTGGTCATAGGCTCTTGCCATTTCTATTTTTTCATACCCAAATTTTTCTATCTTTCCAAAGTAGCCCCCGAGCATTTGAGCAAAAACTTGTATTTGATCAAAGGCTCTCGAACGAATCAATAATCTTCCGTTGTCGATAATTGTACCAAGCTTCATAGTCGAACTTTTCCCTTTGCCAAGGTGACATCATTGCTGACGATGGCCATGATTACTATATTGGGAACGTGCGAAAACTGCCTCTCTCTCTGTCTCGTGGGTCCAAACTTCCCATCCAATGGACAAGTCGTACAAGTGGGGGACACACGTCGTCCGCTTTTTCCGGCACACGTACTATGCCGCCTGTCTCTTCATTTCTAAGTAAAAGTCCGCTTTTACCCTTTGTCCACGTGTAGTCCATCTACCCCACAATTTCCTCCATCCAACGGTTGCACCGATTCGCTGCACCTCTACTTAGGTCCATCTTCTTCTTCCTCTGGTACTTTCGCTCGCGCCGCACCTATGTTCTTCCTCTGCGAAAATTCTCCACTGCGCCCAGAGCTCTTTGTGCTCCTTCGCCTTTGCGCTCTTCTTCTCCACGCTTGTTGATGCCGCCGCGCAAACTCACCAGGCACAGCACTCCGGAATCAAAGATGGCTACGGAAGATCTGGGGAACTTGGAGTGGGAGAGATCCAAAATCTCTCAACAAGATATCAATATGCTGAAGAAGCTTGGCATCAGCGGGAAGCAAGACGCGCTGCGCCTCCCCAAGGAAGAAAGCTACCCAGCCCCGCCGATGCAATATCGGGTTAGTTTTGTCGACCACCTCATCCGTGGTCTTTCCACCCCCATCCATGATTTCCTTCGTGGGTTGCTTTTCATGTATGGACTGCAACTTCACCATCTGACTCCCAATTCCATCCTCCACATTTCTATCTTTATCACATTGTGTGAATCTTTCCTTGGGATCCAGCCTAACTGGTCCCTATGGAAACGTATCTTTCTTTGTCGCCGTAATGACTCTTCCAGCGTCGCCTATAACATAGGTGGCGTTGTGATCTGCGTCCACCCTGACGTCGAATACTTCGACGTCAAATTCCCTGATTCAGTTCAAGGGTGGCGCAAAAAATGGCTGTACATCCATGAGGAGAACAATGGCTCTGTTGAAGACAACATCCCTCCTTTTGATGGTGCCGAGAAAATCTGTCGTCGCCGATCCTGGGATGCCGAGGCTACCGACGAAGAAAAAGCGGCGACAGAAGCCCTGATGACACGCATCCACGAGCTCCAAAATACTCATGGACAAGAATTGTCGGGTATCCAAATCACGGCATACTTTCTTAGGATCAGGGTGCAGCCTCTTCAGGCTCGCAAAAACCCCCTTTGGATGTATGCTGGCGATAAAGATGTGGATCGCCTGTCGGCGGATTTATCGGTTAAGGACTTGGAAAAACTTATCCGCAAGATCTCGTCGCTGAACAAGAAAGATAGCATCCCGACTTCTTGTGGTGTGACGCCGTATAGCGCCACCAATGCACTCCCGCAGGTAATATATTTTTAGCATTATCTTTGTTCATGCCTTCGTTTTTCCTTGTATCTCTTTCATACTGCTTTTTCTTTCAACTGCTTCATGCCGATATCTTTTCTATCTTTTGAATAGAACCATGCAACTGCGTCACCTCTTCCTCCCCTTCCCGAAGGTGGGGAAGTTGAAGAAAGGGCTGTTGTCACCGACGACAACCAAGGCACTTCGCGCCCTGCCAGCGAAGTTGCGGGTTCTCACAAATCCGCGGCTTCCGCTGAGTCAGAAGCCACTGCCTCGACACACTCCCTTCCTCACGCTTCTCCAAGGATGAAGAGGAAAAGAGATGAAGTCAAAGATTCCGGCACCTCCAAAGCCGAAGAAGCTGAGCCTTCAGATAGGAAGGCAGCTTTTAATCCATATACTGATGCCCTCGTCAGCTCGTAAGTTACTCCTTACTCTTTACTTTTTTGTTTTGACGTTTTTTGTCTATATTGCTTCTTATACAGTCGCCATTTTGTTGTAGTGGTGACGAGGAAGAAGAACAACCTGTTGACGCGGCTGCTCGAACGAGTACGTCGCGTACTTTAGTTGTTTCAGAAGCTCAGCATGATGGGGATGAAACTTCGCCTCCCCAACAGAACATCGTGCAACCGCCACCAGTTGAGAGCCCCCGAGCCTCTCCTCCAAAGAGAGCGAGGGTCGAGTTGTCCAAGGAACCTATCCAATTTCCTGGTAGCTCCTCGACACCTTCATTGGATGATGTAAGTTCCAAACCTTTCAATACTTCCTTCTTCCCTTTGTTTTTTGCTAAGTGTTGCCGAATCTACATTGGCTATATTGACTTCTTTTTCTTCCTTGGTTGTTTCTTCAGCCTCTAATGAAGGAATTTATTCGTCTTGGTACCCAATTTGTCGGGTATCGCGACTTTTCCAAGAAGCTGGAAGGTATTACTTCTATCTTCCTCTGTTGCATGTGTACCATTATTTTGTTATGATTTTTGACTGTCATGTATTTTGCCAGGAAATCTTGCGGAGGCCAACAAACGTGCTGACGCTCTTGCTGTTAAGTTAGAGCAAAGCGAAAGGGCCCGCAAGAAAGCTGAAAAAGATGCTGGCGCCATTGAAGATCTTCGAAAGAGACTTCATGACGCGGAAACTTCCTTGAGCGAGAATATATCTCGGCAATCAGCTCGAGAGACAGAAATCCTCACTCGCTTCGAGTCGCAGAGTCGACGTTTTGTTAGTGAGTGCCTGAATCCTTGTGCATTTCCTCGGGTTTCTTGACATTTTCCCCGCATTCTTTATTTAGAAGCTACTCTTTGCTTGCTTTTAGGGAGGACTCATCAAGAATACGAAGTTGAGGGTCCTGAAGGCGACGATCTTCTTGATGCGCTGACCCTGTTATCACCAGATTTTGGCCAAATCAGGAGGTGGGCCGCGATCAGGACGGGCTTGAAAGATTACACGTGGAAGATCTCTGAAGCGGCCTTGCACGGAGAATTTGGGCTAGGTTGCCCGTGTATCTTTAATTATAGTAGATTGTATCTAGATTAAAAGTTAGAGTTTATCTCGTGCACGGTTTAGTGCACGCCCGCATTAGAAAGTCCGCTGGACTATAAATATGTACCTAGGGTTTATGGAATAAACAACAACCAACGTTCAACCACAAACAAATCTCGGCGCATCGCCAACTCCTTCGTCTCGAGGGTTTCTACCGGTAAGCATCATGCTGCCTAGATCGCATCTTGCGATCTAGGCAGCACAAGCCTGCCTACGTTGTTCATGCGTTGCTCGTACTGAAGCCCTTTTGATGGCGAGCAACGTAGTTATCTTAGACATGTTAGGGTTAGCATTGTTCTTCATATTACATGCTTTCGTAGTGCAACCCTTGCATGTCTAGCCGCCCTTACACCTATCTTAGGTGTAGGGGCGGCACCCCGCTTGATCATAGTTTAGTAGATCTGATCCGTTACGATTGCTCCTTGTTCTACAAGGATTAGTTTAATATCTGCAATAGTTAGGCCTTACAAAGGGTCGGAGGATCCAGCGGCGTGTAGGGTGGCGTTTGCTAGTCCTAGAACGGATGTTCCGGGGATCAACCTCGTGTTGGTTTTTAGGCCCTGTCTAGGATCGGCTCACGGTCACCGTGCGCGAGCGCGAGGCCCAATCCTGAGTAGGATGCTCCGATTATGCGGTGAAAACCCTAAATCGTCGTGGATCTCATTAAGCTTTACCTTGATCAAGCAGGACCACCATATATTCGGACACCTCGTCTGAATCATGGGTGGATCGGCTCTTTGAGCCGATTCACGGGATAACCTGAGAGCCGATCGAGGCTCGTATTTAATGTTTACGTGTGTGCCCTGCAGGAAACTAAGCGAGGCATCATCCACACCTTCCTGACCAGGTATAGGTCAGGTGGCACGCCCTTGTGATAAACATCGGCGCGTGCGACCAAGGAGGCTTTGCGGGCCGTCGCTCTGAGGGACTGGGGCCAGCCGCAGCCCTAGTTGTTCCCGGCTCTACGGTGTTGCCCGTCTCTGCCCGCCAGGGGGTTTCTGACGTCAACACATTCTGGCACGCCCGGTGGGACCGTCAACGACATCCACAACATCGCCATCTACATCCGAGATGGCGGAAGACACTCCGGTCACGTACGAGGATCTGCCTGATGAGCTCAAGAAGAAACATGACGAGATCAAGGCAACCCTTGAAGCCGAACTCATCGGCTCCTTCCACCGAACCCGCTCCCATGGCGTCAGTTGGAAGGGTTTCACACCTAAAGGCGCACTCGATGGAGTGGACCTTTCCGCCCCGTCGGAAGAACGCACCAGGTCGCTGCGGCAGGAAATCAACTACATGGTGGCTCATTCGCTGCACCGCCACTCTGAGAGCCTGGTGAACACCTTGGAGCGTGTCGCTCTACGCGTCGTCCAGGAAATCATGAGCCACCGGTATTCTCCATCGGGACCAGCTCTGGGGACTTTCAAGGGAGAGATGCCGCTCCAGCCCCAGCCGTTCGCATGGGCAGCACCGGAACTGCCGAACTCATCGGCATACGTCGTCTATAAGATTGGTGGTGATCCTAGTGACTACCAATTCCTACCTGAGGCACCCAAGGAGATCCCGCACGGATACGCGTGCGCATACGCACCGGACTGCAACGCCTGGGCACTCTCGAACCAGGCTGCAATAACAGCGGCCTCTGGAACGTACGGCAGGAGGAACGTCAGGAGCCGATCCTGAGAAGCAGTCGTGGCTGGCTAAGTACGCCACCCCGACAAACCTCCAAAGCCCAGCTCCTGCAGTTGCTTAGAACCGAAAACAAGCATGGCTGGTTAGTATGCCACCCGGCGAATCTTCGGGGTTCGACACCTTCAGCCATCACAGCGGATCAGATTTGTGCAATTCTGAAAGATCAGTTCGGTATGATGCCGAAAAGGAAGGCGTTCGGCTACACCAAGCCGTACCCCAACAGCTACGAACTGATCCCGCCGCCACCCAAATATCGGCTCCCGGACTTCACAAAGTTTAGTGGATCAGATGGGTCCAGCTCCATCGAGCATGTGAGCCGATATTTGGCACAGCTGGGCACGATCTCGGCGTCGGATGAGTTGCGCGTGAGGTTCTTCTCACGGTCCCTCACAGGATCGGCTTTCGGGTGGTACACGTCGCTACCACCAAACTCCATCCAAACTTGGAAGCAGTTGGAAGAGCAGTTCCATGAGCAGTATCACTCAGAGGCTTCCGATGTTGGTTTTGCCGATCTAGCGCAAGTACGACAGAAGCGCGGGGAGACAGTGGCAGAATACGTCCAGCGCTTCAGGACCATTAGGAACCGATGCTTTTCGGCTCGTATAAGTGAAAAAGAAGCAGTCGAGTTGGCGGTGGTGGGTCTCTCATCATCAATCAAGGATGTGGCCTCCCAAGCAGACTACCCTTCGTTAGCGCACATGGTGCAGAAGCTGTCAGCATATGAACAGCGCCACCCAGATGTTTACCAGGACAAATTCAAGCGGGTGGTGACTGTGGTTGAGGCAGACGAAGATGAAGGTGCCATGGGAGATCAGGAGGTAGCAGTGGCTGAATGGACTCGAGCGACGGGCCCCGTGACCTGCAAATGGGTGAAGCCACAAGGCCCTCCAAAAGGGTTCGACTTCGACGTGACTAAGACGGAGCAGATTTTTGACCTCTTACTCGCGGAGAAGCATATAAAGGTACCCGAAGGCCACAAGTTCCCCACGGTGCAAGAGCTGAACGGAAGGCCATACTGCAAATGGCATAACACGTTCTCCCACACAACCAACGACTGCAGGGTGTGGCGGCAGCAGATCCAAATGGCGATAGAAAACGGACGGTTGATTTTCAACCAATACGCCATGAAGGTTGACACACACCCCTTTCCCGCCGTGAACATGGTGGAGTATGCTTGCCATGGAGGGTGCCAGCCGGGTTTCCTGTGCAATATCAACATGGTAGATCTTGGACACCACGCCGTCAAGGATGGAGATGAGGGCAGCTGCTCTCATAGCAAAGAAACAGAGGAAGCCGCTCCACGCGATCGGCTCCGCCAAGACGGCAAGCGCTACGTAACGAGAGGGAGAAGTGAAGAACATAAGATATCAGCGACCTCTCTCCGATCACCTCCTCAACAAGTATGTGAGTCGGTACGACCAACGCCGACGGTCCAGCGATGATGATGAAAGAGATCGTCCGGCTAGAGAAGCCGAGAAGACATCGTCGGCATAATCGCGATGAGGAGGAGCACGAGCGTTGTGCCAAGGGAAAGGCAAGGGAGCAAGACGACGAGGACGAGGCACCGGGATTGTCCCTTCTTCGAGCACTCGCTGGGATTCAGGAATGAGCCGATTGCCAACAATCGGCAATTTCCCGGAATGCAACCGGAAGAAGAAGGAGGCAGCCAACGTGTCCGTGTTCGAGCGCTTAGGACCTCTCCCGCCACAGAGCAAGCGAGCTGAGTCCCCTCGGTTGAAAGATCGCGAAGATTCGGAAGACGAGGGGGAAGAAGAAGACAGGTATCACCGGCCAAGGTGGTGCCCTGATGGACTCAGCCGTTCCCAGAAACGCAGGGTTCAACGATTGCGCGGCCTGGAAGAAGCCGAGAGGTTATACTTGCATACATTGAGAAAGGCAAGGCCTGATCTGGCTGCGAAGGTTCAGCGAACCCTGGATGAAGAGGGTCGTCCACGAAAAATGGAGTGGCGCCCCAAGCAAAGGAAAGCCGATGATGAAACATCGGCTGGCACAAACATGGTGCTCGTTCTTCCGACAAAGCCTAGTGCTCCACAATTACACGATACATCCAAGGTGGACGACAGCAAGCGCACCAACATGATAAAGTCAGAGATTGGGCTGGTCTTATCTACCGGCCTGAACGAGTAGCAAGAACACGTCAATGAGCAAACATGGCGAGGCTGATCCTTGTGATCGGCCCCAAAAAATTTATGAAGGGACATTACGAAACCTTCATCGAACAAGCAACATGGAGGCCGATTCCAGCAATCGGCCAAAATTATCCTCACCATCCATTTTGTCTGGGTTCGACATGTTATCCAACAGAGCCGATACCATCAATTCTCTTGACAGAATCGGCTCCGGGGGGCACCCAGGAAGATAAAACACGAGGATGTGCAGTGAAGTGTCTCATTCTTTGGTAATGAGTATTGGAGTATGGGGGCCGATGCACAAGTCGGCCGTAAAAATTCTGAAAATTCGAAAAATTTCGAGCACAGCCGATGCAGCAGACACCGACTTAAGGATATGAAAGCCGATGCATGGCCATTGACTCAAGGGGAATAACTGTTACGATCAGAGGGTCAATGGAGCACGAAGAGGGACAAGGCCAAGAGCAGCCTGGACGTGCAGATCAGGCCAAGGATGGGTTACATTAAAGGAGCCGATCTATCCGGCAAGAACTGAAGAAGCTCGGGGGGCAGCTCACCTTGAAGACTCTCTGCTTTGAGAAGCCGATTTATGTTCAAATCGGCTGGCTCTGCATAAGAAGCTCCCTCAGACATGATCAAGCCCAGGTCCATACAGCTATTTTGCGTATCCTCGTCTCTGTTCTGCCTTGGCTGAGACTCGGGGGGCAACAGGCCTGGTAGGTGCCCTATTGTTGAGAGCAGATTGGAGTTACCTCGGCTGTCACTGCATCATGATCTTCTCAGGGAAGAACTGGGAAGAACAGGTTTGGACCGTGCTGGCGCTGCAAGAAAAGGAAGAGACTGGTTTCTCAAATTAGCCGATGAATAGTCATCGGCTGCGGGACTGCAAAACGCCACGGTCGAGAAAAACAATAATAGCCCGATTCGTCACTATCGGTCTTGGTGTGGCAAGCGGGAGGATGGAAATTGGATTAATGAAAGGAGAAATTTGAAGAACAATTCTCATTAATTCAAAGGAGCAGCTTTACAAGAAGAGCCGATGGCTCTCAAAAGAGGGATCTAGTGCCTAGTGCACTTGCTATCGCTAGTCCTACTCTACTAGTCGTCGCTGTCCTCATCGTCGCCGTCGTCGAGGTCGTCGGCGCTGCTCCCAGGAAGCTCCTCGTCGCTGCTGCCCCAGCCGTCGGCTGGAGCCTCCTCCTCCTCCTCGTCATCATCATCGTCCTCGCTATCCGCCCAGCCGCGCTTCGTTGGAGGATACCCAATGGAGGCGGAGGAATCATCTTCCTCCTCCTCATCTTCTTCTTCCTCGTCATCATCGTCGTCCTCGCTGTCCGCCCACATGCGGGAGCGCTTCTTCGGCGGGAGCCTGGCGGAGGGGGAGGCCTTGGTCCTCTCCGCTTCTCCTCCCTTCTTCTCCTTGTCAGAGGAGATGGGGTGCGCCCCGGAGCATAGATCGTCCTCTTCTTTGTTCTTCGGCAACGGTTGGAGAGAGGTGCCTGAAGCGGAGGAGGAAGAGGAAGACATGGCTGCAGGAGAGAAGGGTTTTTTGGTTTGGTGAACAGAGCAGAGCAAGGGGATGGAGTGGTGAGCCGTTTGGCACAGATAAATAAAGAGAGTGTGGTGGAGATTTAATGCCATGACGGTTCTCGAGGACGTGATGCCGAAATTGACAATTCATACAGAGAAGCCCAGGAGACGAGGCGTAATGATGGAAGATTCTGCGGCAGTTCTGCTCTGCCACGACATGACCCGACGAAAGAAGAACATAATGATTTTGGAAATGTCATTTCCAAAACCAGGGGGGCATGTGTTATCACCAGATTTTGGCCAAATCAGGAGGTGGGCCGCGATCAGGACGGGCTTGAAAGATTACACGTGGAAGATCTCTGAAGCGGCCTTGCACGGAGAATTTGGGCTAGGTTGCCCGTGTATCTTTAATTATAGTAGATTGTATCTAGATTAAAAGTTAGAGTTTATCTCGTGCACGGTTTAGTGCACGCCCGCATTAGAAAGTCCGCTGGACTATAAATATGTACCTAGGGTTTATGGAATAAACAACAACCAACGTTCAACCACAAACAAATCTCGGCGCATCGCCAACTCCTTCGTCTCGAGGGTTTCTACCGGTAAGCATCATGCTGCCTAGATCGCATCTTGCGATCTAGGCAGCACAAGCCTGCCTACGTTGTTCATGCGTTGCTCGTATCGAAGCCCTTTTGATGGCGAGCAACATAGTTATCTTAGACATGTTAGGGTTAGCATTGTTCTTCATATTACATGCTTTCGTAGTGCAACCCTTGCATGTCTAGCCGCCCTTACACCTATCTTAGGTGTAGGGGCGGCACCCCACTTGATCATAGTTTAGTAGATCTGATCCGTTACGATTGCTCCTTGTTCTACAAGGATTAGTTTAATATCTGCAATAGTTAGGCCTTACAAAGGGTCGGAGGATCCAGCGGCGTGTAGGGTGGCGTTTGCTAGTCCTAGAACGGATGTTCCGGGGATCAACCTCGTGTTGGTTTTTAGGCCCTGTCTAGGATCGGCTCACGGTCACCGTGCGCGAGCGCGAGGCCCAATCCTGAGTAGGATGATCCGATTATGCGGTGAAAACCCTAAATCGTCGTGGATCTCATTAAGCTTTACCTTGATCAAGCAGGACCACCATATATTCGGACACCTCGTCTGAATCATGGGTGGATCGGCTCTTTGAGCCGATTCACAGGATAACCTCGAGAGCCGATCGAGGCTCGTATTTAATGTTTACGTGTGTGCCCTGCAGGAAACTAAGTGAGGCATCATCCACACCTTCCCGACCAGGTATAGGTCAGGTGGCACGCCCTTGTGATAAACATCGGCGCGTGCGACCAGGAGGCTTTGCGGGCCGTCGCTCTGAGGGACTGGGGCCAGCCGCAGCCCTAGTTGTTCCCGGCTCTACGGTGTTGCCCGTCTCTGCCCGCCAGGGGGTTTCTGACGTCAACAGACCCTTCTTGAAATTCATGGGGATGAAGCACGCGACGGCCTTGAAAATGCTGAGGCAAGTCTGTCGAAGCTTTTCCCCTACTTCTTCCCGAAGAAAGAAGCCCCCATTACCTTTGTTGATCTCGCCAAAGCCTTCAATGGGCCGGAAGATGTTGGGCTAAAACTTCGCCAAGAGGGTCTGAAGATTGGCGTCGAGGGCACCATTGCGCTGATCGCTAATAGTCAACAAAGCGTCGACTGGGCCAAGGTTGGCGACATAGGGGAGATGGAGACGAAGAAACGGCAATCTCTAATTAGAGCTGCCAAGCCGCCCGCAAAGCCAATCCTTTCCTTCCTTGGTGTTAAACCAGCACCTGCTCCAAGCGCATCCAAGCCGGAGGTCAAGTAGACCACCCTGTCCTCTCTTTTTTTAGTTCTATCTTTTGATGCTGTCGCCCTAGTAGTTTTGGCGACAGCTACTTCAGTAGTCCAGTAGGGACCTTTGTTTTGTAATAGCAATGTACATACTTCGAGATTTAATGGAAATCTATGTTTGCTGGATGATTGATGTCGAAAAATCTTTATTTTCAGTTGATTTTTGACAACTATTCTGCAACTCCTCGTCCTTCCGATGTTTTACCTGCCTCCTCTTACTCGAAGAAAACACCTGTTGCTGCCAAAGTTATTGAAAATTCGTCGAGTAAAGGTTCAGCACCAGATTTGGAGGAACTTCGCCAAGAACTCCAATCCACGAAGAAGCAATCACTTGTACTAATGGAGCAATCTCGAAAATCTTCCGAGAGGGAAAAAAGTGCACTTCGACAAGCTCAAGATGCCATAGCTGAAAAAGGAAACTGCGGTTGCTGAGGCTGCAGCAGCTTCTGCTCGAGAAAATTTCATGTTGTAGCTGTTGGATGATGCTAGCTTGGATATGGCAGGTGTGCTTCATTAACTTAGTCGTACTTTTTCCTTTTTCTTGTCTCCTTTTTTTCTGATGACTTTTTCAAAGTAGGTTCTTTCTTGAACGCTGCTGCCGAAGATGAGCGTGTTGAAGCTCGATCGAATGCACTTCTCAGACTTGCACGGGAGCATGGTTCTAACTTTTGGGGCACACCTGAACGTACCCGCCAGATCGTCAGATTTCAAGATAGTGCGCTTCAGGTTCGCGGTTTTCTCGACTTCTGCACGAGGACCTTGTCTTTAGTTTATGGGACCATGTTTCCGCGTAATAAGATGCCAGAGACCCTCCCTGCTCTGATGGAACAATTTCGAGACGCCCCTCGGATCCATGGCTTTGTGCGAGCCCAATTAGCTGCTGGCGCAAGGTTTGCCATGATCATGATAAAAATCTGCTGCCCGAAATTAGACATGGGTCAAATTGTTCCGAAGTGCCTGGCGAAGATGGCGAAAAGGAAACGGAACTTCGGCAAGTATGATGATATTGTCACCCCTGTTGCTGAGGATATGATGGATGAACTTCTTCGACTGGACGCCGAATTCTTCGTGAAGGGCAGTTATGCGGAACATAGCACTCGCGCTGTAAATAATGAGCGATTGACCATAGATAATATACTGGGCAGCAGTTGAAAATTTGCTACCCAAGACTTGTATCCCATATGTTGTAAACATAAGCTATATTGTAAAGTTACTAGATTCATTGTTTTGTCCTCGCCAAGCCCCCGGGCGTTTTTGTTGGCGATGTTTTCTTTTTATAATGCGAGGTTGACCCAAGGCAAAATAAATTATTTTGAGTACTATATTTGCAGGCATTAGCCCCCGAGCTTTATGTCGATCAATTTTTTGCACTGCTGTTTTATTTTTGCGAGGTGCTTTTGCACCAGGGCGAGATATTTTGAAGGTTGTATTCGTCGACGTTATGGATATATATATTGTATCTTCTGGGTACAAGCCCCCGAGCCAGTCGAAAAAGATATATAATTCCACTATCTTTATTATATTGCAGCACCGCGAGTCTACCTCATTAAAAACCTTTCCCGGCCCCACTCGGTGCCCCGAAAAAGGAAAAGAGTGCGTCTGAAAACTCGCGGGCGTTTCAGTACATTGTATTTTTACAAGGAGAGCTATATTTTGGTACTAGGCGTAGAAACGCCTTAGCTGCGCTACGTTCCAGGGGTTTTTCTCGGGAACCCCTGTCTTCTTATCTTTGATCCTGTATGCTCCTCCTTCAATTACTTCTGTGACGATGTACGGGGCAAGCCATGGTGACTCGAGTTTTTCAGTACGATCTTGATTGAGTCGCAGAACTAAGTCTCCAACCTGAAAAGACCTTGGTCGCAATCGTCGACTGTGGTAATTTTTCAAGTCTTGCTGATACTTGGTGACCCTTGACAATACTTCGTCTCGAGCTTCGTCCAGTGCGTCGACGTCGTCTTCCAATGCTCTCCTGGAAGCTTCTTCATTGTATTCTGTGACTCTCGGAGAATCGTGCTCTATTTCTATTGGCAGCACTGCCTCTGCTCCATGGACCAGGAAAAACGGAGTCTCCTGTGTCGCTGTATTTGGTGTTGTTCGGATGCTCCATAGCACACTCGGCAACTCCTCTGGCCAAGTATGTCGGGCTTTTTCCAATGGCCCTAACAAACGCTTCTTGATACCATTGCAGATGATACCATTGGCTTTCTCGACTTGACCATTGGTTTGAGGATGCGCGACTAACGCAAAGTGCAATTTGATGCCCACCTCTGGACAGTACGCCTTGAATTCCTTGGATGTAAAGTTACTGCCATTGTCCGTGACGATGCTATGAGGTACTCCAAATCGAAAAACAATGCTCTTCACGAACTTTATGGCTGATGCTGCATCTGGTGAATTTATCGGCTTCGCTTCTATCCACTTGGTGAATTTGTCGACAGCGACGAGCATATACTCGTATCCTCCTGGCGAGGCCTTGTGTAACTTTCCCACCATGTCGAGCCCCCATTGAGCAAAGGGCCAAGATAAGGGTATTGGCATTAGTTCCGCTGCCGGAGAGTGAGGCTTTGCGGCAAATCTCTGGCACGCGTCACAGGTTCGCACTATCTCCTTTGCATCCTCAATTGCCGTTAACCAGTAAAATCCAGCTCGAAAAACCTTGGCCGCGATAGCTCGGCTACTTGCGTGATGACCGCATACTCCTTCGTGTACTTCCTTCAGAATTACTCTTCCTTCTTCGGGTGTCACGCACCTCTGTAGCACACCCGAAATACTTCGCTTATACAACTCCCCTTTGACCACAGTAAAAGCTTTAGAATGTCTAATTATCCGCCTTGCTTCGACTGGATCGTCGGTTATTGTTTTCCTTAGGATGTATGATATGTACGCTTGCATCCATGGAATTTGCACCATCATGACTAGCTCCCGTTCCTCTTCTTCTTCGTCCAGTGATTCTTTTGCAACACCCGAGGGTTTTGCATCTTTCTCCTTCTTTTTTGATTTCATCGGCTTGGTGGATCTCTCGCTTATTTCTTCCCAAAACACGCCTGGAGGAATCGCCAGACATTGCGACCCGATATTTGCAAGAACATCGGCTTCATCATTGCTCAATCTACTGATGTGATTTACCTCGCATCCATCGAACAGTTTTTCTAGCTCATTATACATCTCCTTGTATGCTATCATACTCTCGTTGACTGCATCACATTGGTTCATGAATTGTTGGGCCACCAATTGTGAGTCGCCAAAGATTTTCAGTCGGGTTGCACCACAAGATTTCGCCATCTTCATCCCATGTATAAGAGCTTCGTATTCTGCCTCGTTATTGGACGCGTTTGGGAACGTCATCCGTAAGACGTACTTTAATTTGTCGCCTTCAGGTGATATGAGAATTACGCCTGCTCCAGCTCCCTCTAATCTCTTAGATCCATCGAAGTTCATGGTCCAAGTTCTCGATAAATCCGAAGGTCCTGTATTTTGCAACTCCATCCACTCTGCGATAAAATCTGGCAAAATTTGCGACTTTATTGCCTTTCTTTTTTCATACGTGATGTCCCGAGGGGAAAGTTCTATTCCCCAAAGGGAGACACGGCCTGTAGCTTCTGGATTGTTTAGTATATTGGATAGGGGAGCCTCGTTAACCACTATTATCGGATGCGCCGAAAAATAGTGCCGCAATTTTCTTGCTGTTGTAAACACTCCGTATGCTAGCCTCTGGTACTGCGGGTACCGCTGTTTTGAAGGCGATAAAACTTCACTGATGAAATATACCGGTCTCTGCACTCCGTGGAGTTTTCCTTCTTCTTCTCTTTCGACAACTAGCGCTGTGCTGACCACTTGGGGTGTAGCCGCAATGTACAGCAGGAGAGGTTCCTTCTCTTTTGGCGCCACCAGGATTGGTGGTGTCGAAATTGTCCGTTTAAGATCCTCGAAAGCCCTATCTGCCTCTTCGTTCCACTGGAACTTTTCTCCTTGCTTGATAAAGGCGTAGAACGGTAGCGCCTTTTCTCCCAGCCTGGCGACGAATCTGCTTAAAGCTGCGACTCGCCCAGTTAATTGTTGTATTTCTTTCAACTTTGTTGGCTTCCTCATTGTTACGATAGCTTGGATTTTTTCGGGATTTGCTTCAATCCCTCTTGCTGAGACTAGGAACCCGAGAAGTTCTCCCGCAGGAACGCCGAAAGAACATTTCGTCGGATTCAGCTTGAGACAAAACTTGTCGAGGTTGGCAAAAGTTTCTTTCAAATCCTCGATCAACGTTTCCCCCTTTTTTGAAGTTATGACGACATCATCGATGTACACTTGTACATTTTTCCCAATCTGTGTTGCTAAGCACTTCTGCATCATCCGTTGATATGTTGCTCCCGCGTTTTTCAACCCGAAAGGCATTGTTCTGTAACAAAACACGCCATACGGTGTGATGAACGATGTCTTGGCTTCATCGTCTTCTTTTAATCGAATCTGGTTATAACCAGAATATGCGTCCAAGAAGGAAGACGTTCGCACCCTGCCGTGGAGTCAATAATTTGATCGATCCTTGGGAGGGGAAAGTTATCCTTTGGACAATGTTTGTTGAGGCACGTAAAGTCGACACACATGCGAAGGACTTTCGTGTTTTTCTTCGGCACCATCACTGGGTTAGCTACCCACGTGGCTTCTGTACATATCTCTTTAATAAAACCATCATCTTTGAGTCGATCGATTTCTGACAGCATAGCTTTGCGGTTTGGTTCCAAAAACGCCGCAAAGGTTGTTTGATTGGTCTCGCAATAGGATCCAAGTTTAGGTGGTGCTCGGCAAGTTCCCTGGGTACTCCTGGCATGTCAGCTGGACACCATGCGAAGATTTTCCAGTGCTCACAGAGGAACTCGACGAGCGCGTTTTCCTATGCAAGGTCCATATTTGTTGCAATGGACGTCGTTTTCTTCGGGTCCGTCGGGTGGATCTGCACCTCTTTTGAATCCTTCGTTGTGTTAAAGGTTGGTTCCCTGAGTGGCCTCCCTGTGTCTGGTAACACATCATAATCAGTGAGCCTTTGTTGCCTGCCAAAACTCACCGGCGAGCAGTGGTTAAGCAACACGAAGAGCCGGGAGGCTCCCACGACCGCTTAGTGGGCCCTGGCGCCTCGCGTCGTCCCGCAAAGTCCCAACACACGTCCTGGCGGTTGCAAGGGCGTGCCACCTGACCTAGACCTGGTCAGGAAGGTGTTGGATTGGTTCGACTAGTTTCCTGCATGGTAGACACGTAAACATTAAATACGAGCCCGATCGGCTCTGAGGTTTCCCTGTGGATCGGCTCAAAGAGCCGATCGCCCCATGGTTCACGTTGGATTTACGATGACATGGGGATCCTGCTTGATCAAAACAAAGCTAAACCAATCTACGACAGTTTAGGGTTTTCACCGCATAATCGGAACATCCTACGCGTAGCTGGGCCTAGCAGATACGAAAGATGATGGTGTTGACTGCCAAAACCCACCGGCGGGCAGCGGCCTTGTCAACACTGTAGAGCCGGGGGGAGCCTAGAGCTGCGGCTGGCTGAGACCCCTCCGAGCGACGGCCCGCAATGCTCTTCTGGTCACACGCGGCGTTGCGAAGTGCAAGGGCGTGCCACCTGACCTATACCTGGTCGGGAAGGTGATGAGGTTGCCTCGCTTAGTTTCTGCGGGGCATACATGTAAACGTTAAATACGAGCCTCGATCGGCTCTCAGGTTATCCCGTGAATCGGCTCAAAGAGCCGATCCACCCATGATCCGTACGGGGTGCACGAATACTTGGTGGTCCTGCTTGATCAAGATGAAGCTAATGAGATCTACGACGATTTAGGGTTTTCACCGCATAACCGGATCATCCTACTCCAGGTTGGGCCAGATGGCCACGCACGGTGCCCGTAAGCCGATCCTAAACAAGGCCAAAAAACCAACATGAAGTTGATCCTAGGAACATCCCGTTTAGGACTTGCGAACGCCACCCTACGTGCCACAGGATCCTCCCCCTTTGTAAGGCCAAACTATTGCGAGATATTAAACTAATCCTTGTAGAACAAGGAACAATCGTAACGGATCAGATCTACTAAATAATGATCAAGCGGGGTGCCGCCCCCACACCTGAGATAGGCGTGAGGACGGCTAGATATGCAAAGGTTGCACTACGTAAGCATGCTTAAACGAAGAACAATGCTAACCCTAACACATCTAATGATAACTACGTTGCTCGCCATCAAAAGCGCTTCGAGACGAGCAACGCATGAACAACATGGGGCTTGTGCTGCCTAGATCGCAAGATGCGATCTAGGCAGCATGTCGCTACCTGATAGAAACCCTCGAGATGAAGGAGTTGGCGATGCGCCGAGATTGGTTTGTTTTTGGGGTTGAACGTGAGTTGTTGTTTATTCCATAAACCCTAGGTACATATTTATAGTCCAGCGGACTCTCTAATGCGGGCGTGCACTAAACCGTGCACGACTAAGATTCTATCTCTAAACTAAAATAGATCTAATATGTTACAGATACACGGGCAATTAAGCCCAACAGGCCGATTCATATAATTCTCCACGCATATTTCCTTAAGCCCATCTTGACTGCGGCCCACCTCCTGATCGCGGTTAAATCCTGGTGATAACACATGCCCCCCTGGTTTTGGAAATGGAATTTCCAAAATCATTACGCTCTCGTCGGGCCATGTCGTGTCAGAACCGTCGCAGTATCCGTCATCATGATGACTTGCCTTCTCAACTTCTCCGCGTGATTTGGCAGTCTTTTCTCTTTCTTTCAAGCACCACTTCCTCGGAAACTGCTGCGGCATTGAATTTTCACCATTTCCCTTTTATTTAACCGCTACGAACAGTTCTGCCCTGCATACTCGCATTAGCAGTCCGAAAAACCTTCCTGCACCATCATGTCTTCTTCCTCCTCAGCCCCATCGGACCCCTCCAGCCAGTCCTCCATGTCCCGCGAGCCGACGCCGGAGCACAACCCAGCGGCGGTCCATGCGGCCAATACCCGCCGCGCCATTGCGGCCGGGGAGGAGTCAGATCATGACTTCTCCATCTGGTCCGAGGACGACCAGTCCTCGACGGACGGGGAGAGCGACCTCCGTTTCCTCGCCGACGGGGAACCGGAGGAGGAGAGCGATGACGATCGCTTCTCCTGGGACGACTTCACCTCCTCCGAGGGGGTGATGGAGGAAGAAGAGGAGGAGGAGGACGACGACGACGACGACTCCCTCGAAGGCTACCCACCAGCGAAGCGCCTTCGCATGTGGTGGGACGACGACGACGCAGCGACGACGAGGACGGGGATGAGGCCCCCGTGGAGGGCTACGGGAGTAGCGACGAAGAGCCCATCGGCAGCGGTGCCGATGAGAGCTCGGAGGATGACGATGAGGACAATGACGGCCCGTAGATAGGACCTCTCGTCATAGGGTCGGTAGTGGTAGATGGGGCAATGTATCCCCTCGTATTTCCTTTTGAGAGCAATTCAGTTCTTTATGTAAGAAATCCCGCCTATCAATGAAGAACTGTTCCCCACTTTGATTTTGCCGATTTCTTCTCTTTGCCAATGTGTAATTAGCCGATAACAACGCACCGGTCCTTCAACAGAGCGATCTACCAGGCCTGTTGCCCCCCGAGTCTCAGCCAATGCAAAACAGAGACGAGGAATACGCGCATGAACTGTGTAGACCTGGGCCTGATCGTGTGCGGGGAAGTTCCTTATGCGGCGTCAGCCGATTTGAACACAAATCGGCTTCTCTGAGCGGAAAGCATTCAAGGTGAGCTGCCCCCCGAGCTCTTACTCGAGGCGAGAATGTGCCACAGCCGATCCTCCTTCTTCCTCTGACAGCCGGTAATCTTTCGTTCCAGCTGCACTAACCCCACAGATTGGAAGTCCTGGATTTGGTGAAGGCTTGATAATCCTCGCACAACTAGAGTCGATGGCTACACATCGGCTGTTTCTTGATTCTGAAGTCGATGTCTGCTTGCATCGGCTGTGCTCGAAAATTTTCGAATTTTCACTTTTTATTTTTACGGCCGACCTGTGCATCGGCCCCCATATTCCAATACCCATCAACAAAAGATGAGATGCTTCTGTTGCATATCCTCGTATTTTCATATACCTGGGTGCCCCCCGAGCCGATTCTATCAAGAAAATTGATGGTATCGGCTCTGTTGGATAACATGTTGAACCCGGGCAGTAAAGGTAGGTGAGGATAATTTTGGCCGATTACCGGAATCGGCCTCCACGTTGCTTGCTCGTTGAAGGTTTTGTAAGTTCCCTTCGTAAATTTTTTGGGGCCGATCACAAGGATCAGCCTCTCCTGGTTTGCCCATTGGTTTGATCTTGCTACTTGGTCGGCTGGATGAAACCAACCCAACCTCTGACTTGATGCGCCTGCTGTCGTCCACCTTGTGTGCTCCGTAGAGCCGTGGAGCGCTACGCTCTGTCGGCAAGACGAGTACCATGTTTGTGCCAGCCGATGTCTCATCATCGGCTTTCCTCTGTTTAGGGCGCCACTCCATTTTCCGTGGACGACCCTCTTCATCCAGGGTTCGCTGAACCTTTGCAGCCCGATCAGGCCGTGCCTTTCTTAGCGTATGCGGTACAACCTTTCGGCTTCCTCCAGGCCGCGCAATCGCTGAACCCTGCGCTTCTGGGAACGGCTGAGTCCGTCATGGCACCACCTTGGCCGGTGGTACCTGTCTTCTTCCACTTCTTCCTCGTCTTCTGAATCTTCAAGATCTGCCCAACGAGGTGACTCAGCGCGTTTGCTTTGTGGCGGGAGAGGCCCTAAGCGCTTGAACACAGACACGTTGGCTGCCTCCTTCTTTTTCTGATTGCATTCTGGGCAATTGCCGATTGTGGGCAATCGGCTCATTCCTGAATCCCAGCAGTGTCCGAAGAAGGGGCAGTCCCAATGCCCGGCGTTGTCGTCTTGCTCCCCGGATGCTTCCGTGGCACAGCGCTCGTGCTCCCCCTCATCGCGATTCTGCCGACGATGTCTTCTGGCTTCTCTAGCCAAACGATCTTCTCTATCATCGTAATTGGGCCGCCGGCGTTGGTCATACTGGCTAACATATTTGTTGAGGAGGTGATCAGAGAGGGGTCGCTGATATCTTATATTCTTCACCTCTCCCTCTGTGACATAGCGCTTGCCATCATGACGGAGCCGATCGCGTGGAGCGGCCTCTTCGTATCCTTGCTGTGAGAGCAGCTGCCCTCATCTCCATCTTTGCCGGAGTGGTTTCCAGTGTCCTACCATGTTGATGCTGAACGAGGGACCTGGCTGGCAACCTTCAGGGTAGGTGATTTCTACCATGTTAACGGCGGGGAAGGGTTGGGTGTCGACCTTCATGGCGTACTGGTTGAAAATTAGCCGCCCCTTCTCTATCGCCGCTTGGATGTGCCGACGCCACACCCGGCAGTCGTTGGTGGCATGGGAAAGCGAGTTGTGGAATTTGCAGTACGGCTTTCCGTTTAGCTCCTTCGCCGTGGGGAACTTGAGACCTTCGAGGAACCGTCAACTCGTTTCTCCTTGAGCAGGAGGTCGAAGATTTGTTCAGTCTTGGTCACGTCAAAATCAAATCCCCGGGCGGCCCCGGTGGCTTTACCCATTTGCAGGCCACGGGGTTCCTCCCCGAGTCCACTCAGCCATCTGCTATCTCTTGGCCTCCCGCGGCACTTCATCCTCCTCCGTATCGACCATGACTACTGCACGCTTGAACTTGTCTTGGTACAGGTCGGGGTGGCGCTGTTCATATGCCGATAGTTTCGAACCATGTGCGCCAGCGAGGGATAATCTGCTTGGGAGGCCATGTCCTTGAGCTGTGTTGCAAGGCCTGCTACTGCCAACTCGACCGCTTCCTTTTCAGTTATACGAACCGAATAACATCGGTTCCTAAGATTCCTGAAGCGCTGGATGTATTCTGTCACCGTTTCCCCGCGCTTCGACGTAGTTGTGCTAGATCGGCAATGCCGGACTCGGAAGCTTCGAATGGTATTGCATATGGAACTCGTTCTTCCAATTGCTTCCAAGACTCGGATGGAGTTCGCTGGTAGAGAGGTGTACCATCCAAAAGCCGATCCCGTGAGGGACCGTGAAAAGAGCCTCACGCGTAGCTGATCCGACACCGAAGCCGGTCCTAGTTGAGCCAAATATCGGCCGACGTGCTCGATGGAGCTGGAGCCATCCGATCCACCGAATTTGGAGAAGTCGGGGAGCCGATATTTTGGTGGCAGCGGGATCATCTCGTAATCGTCGTGGTACGGCTTGGAATAGCCGATCGCCCTTCTTTTCGGCATCATGCCGAACCGGTCTCTCGGCATGGTACCGATCTGATCCGCCGTGCTGGCCGTAGGAGTTGCACTCGAAGATTCGCCGGGGTGGCGTACTTGGCCTGCCACGTTTGCTTTTCCAGCTCCGAGCCGGCTGCAGGAGCTGGGCTCGGGAGTTTCGTCGGTGTGGCGTATTTAGTTAGCCACGTCCGCTCTGTCGCCGACGTTCCTCCCCGTCTTCGCCGGAGTCCCCGATGTTGTGGCCTGGTTTGTGAGTGCCCAGTCACCACAATCCGGCACATACATGCACGCGTATCCATGAGGGATCTCCTTAGGCGCCTCCATCAAGAACTGGTAGTCACTGGGGTCGCCACCAATTCTGTAGACGAGGAATGCCGGTGTAGTCGGCACTTCAGCAGGTGCTGCCAACGCGAACGGCAGCGGTGGACGGGACTGGAAAGGCAACTCTCCTTGATGAGTCCCGAGAGCTGGTCCTGACGGCGAGTACTGGTGGCTCATGATCTCCTGGATCACGCGCGAGCGACACGCTCCAAGCACGTTGACCAAGTTCTCGCAGTGGCGGTGTAGCGAGTGAGCCACCGGGTAGTTGATCTCCTCGCCGCGGACCCCCGGTGCGTTCCTCCGACGGGGAAGAGAGGTCTACCCCATCGAGTGCACCTTCCGGTGAGAACCCCTTCCATCCGATGCCACCGAACGGGTCCTCCGAAAAGAGCCGATGAGGTCGGCTTCGAGGGTAGCCTTGATCTCGTTGTATTGCTTCTTGAGGTCGTCGGGCGGATCCTCGTAAGTGATCGGCGTGCCGTCCGCCATCTCGGATGTAGATGGCGATGTGGTTGATGTAGACGATTGTCCCACCGGCGTGCCGGAATGTGTTGATCGCCAAAACCCACCGGCGGGCAGCGGCCTTGTCAACACCGTAGAGCCGGGGGAGCCTAGAGCTGCGGCTGGCTGAGACCCCTCCGAGCGACGGCCCGCAATGCTCTTCTGGTCACACGCGGCGTTGCGGAGTGCAAGGGCGTGCCACCTGACCTATACCTGGTCAGGAAGGTGATGAGGTTGCCTCGCTTAGTTTCCTGCAGGGCATACATGTAAACGTTAAATACGAGCCTCGATCGGCTCTCGGGTTATCCCGTGAATCGGCTCAAAGAGCCGATCCACCCATGATCCGTACGGGGTGCACGAATACTTGGTGGTCCCGCTTGATCAAGATGAAGCTAATGAGATCTACGACGATTTAGGGTTTTCACCGCATAACCGGATCATCCTACTCCGGGTTGGGCCGGATGGCCACGCACGGTGCCCGTAAGCCGATCCTAAACAAGGCCAAAAAACCAACATGAAGTTGATCCTAGGAACATCCCGTTTAGGACTTGCGAACGCCACCCTACGTGCCACAGGATCCTCCCCCCCTTTGTAAGGCCAAACTATTGCAGATATTAAACTAATCCTTGTAGAACAAGGAACAATCGTAACGGATCAGATCTACTAAATAATGATCAAGCGGGGTGCCGCCCCCACACCTGAGATAGGCGTGAGGACGGCTAGATATGCAAAGGTTGCACTACGTAAGCATGCTTAAACGAAGAACAATGCTAACCCTAACACATCTAATGATAACTACGTTGCTCGCCATCAAAAGCGCTTCGACACGGGCAACGCATGAACAACGTGGGGCTTGTGCTGCCTAGATCGCAAGATGCGATCTAGGCAGCATGTCGCTTACCTGATAGAAACCCTCGAGATGAAGGAGTTGGCGATGCGCCGAGATTGGTTTGTTTTTGGGGTTGAACGTGAGTTGTTGTTTATTCCATAAACCCTAGGTACATATTTATAGTCCAGCGGACTCTCTAATGCGGGCGTGCACTAAACCGTGCACGACTAAGATTCTATCTCTAAACTAAAATAGATCTAATATGTTACAGATACACGGGCAATTAAGCCCAACAGGCCGATTCATATAATTCTCCACGCATATTTCCTTAAGCCCATCTTGACTGCGGCCCACCTCCTGATCGCGGTTAAATCCTGGTGATAACAGATGGAAACTATTCCTAAAAGAGGCCTAAAAACCAACATTAAGTCAATTCCCGGAACATCCCTTGTAGGAACGGTAAAACAACACCTAACGCACTACCGGATCATCCAACCCTAGCATAAGGCCTAATCATGCAGATATTAAACTAATCCTTGAAATAAGGAGCAACTATAACAGATCGGATCTACTAAGTAACGAACAAGCAAGATGCTGCCCTTACACCTATTCAAGTGTAAGGACAGCTAGATATCGAGGGACGACATTGCTAGGCAAATATGCATAAGAGAAAGTATCAATGCAAGCCCCAAAACATCTACGATAAATAGTGCTACTCGCCATCAACAACGCTTCAGCACGAGCAACACAAGGTAATCGAATAAACGTGTACTGCCTAGATCGCAAGATGCGATCTAGGCAGCATGATGCTTACCCGGAAGAAACCCTCGAAACAAGGGGTGGCGATGCGCCTGGTTTGTGTTTGTTGTGAACGTGATTGTCCTTGATTTCAATAACCCTAGGTACATATTTATAGTACAAGGGACTTTCTAATTCAGGCGTGCACCTAACCGTGCACGGGTTAAACTCTAACTTTTACTTCTAAACTAAGATGCGATCTACTATAATTTACAGATACACGGGCAATCTAGCCCAAACTCTTCGCGCAAGGCCGCTTCAAAGACGCTCCACGTGTACATCCTTCAAGCCCATCTCAATTATGGCCTATCTCCTGATTTGGCCAAAATCTGGTGATAACACATGCCCCCCTGGTTTTGGTAATGATAATTTCAAAACCACTCTGTTTTTCCTTCGAAGGGTCATGTCGTAGCAGAGCAGAACCGTCGCAGTATTCTTCATCATGACGCCTTGCCTTCCCAACTTCTCTGCACGATTTGACAGTTGTGGCAATTTCTGAGCAATCGGCTCTTCTGATGTAGCCCCGGTCACCGACGTCGCTACACCAAGACCATCAAGTGCAGCCCCGCCTATCGTCGACGCTACACCATGGCCAAAGAGTTCCCCAAGTGGACCTTCAACCCTAACCCACGCTACACGCGTCAAGGTGAACTCCTTCCTCTCGATACTCGACCTCGTAGATACCTTGAATGGAATGCTACCTCATGTCGGCATGTTATATGTCATTAGGAAGCGAGGGAAGGGAAGAGGAGCCATTCATCATGGTGCAAGGAAGAAGGAAGAAGAAGAAGAAGGAAGGAAGAATGAAGGAAGAAGGAAGGAAGAGGAAGAAGAAGCGGGAGGAGGGAGGCCGGCCGGTCACAGGCCCGGTTGACCGGCCCACCCGGTCACAGGCCCGGTTGACCGGCCCCCTGACCGGCCCGGCCGGTTTTCGACCGGAACGACGACCGGTGCCATCCGGACGCAATCCCGGGCTCCCGAAGCCTCGCCCGGTCACCGCCCGGTCCGGGATCCGGTTGTGGATCGGATGGGCCGGTCCCGAGCCCGGTCAGACCGGCCCTGTGACCGGATTCGTCGGGTTTGACCCACCAACTTGTACCTTTTCGACCCATGCTGCCTTGTATGCCTATAAAAGCCCCCAGGTCGCCCCTTACCTCTTAAGACATGATTTAGGCTTAGAGATGACTTTGAGCTTTGTCTCCCTAGGGTTTCATCCCCTTTGTATCCAAGGCAACCCTTGATGGATGTATGGATTTGTGAGTGTGAGATTCTAGTGCTACCCACTCTCTCTCCCACTCCTTGATTCATCTCCCTCACCGATCTCTCACTCCGGGATTCTACTTCGCGTCTCTCCCGGGTTGATTCTATTGGCGTGGTCCATCGAGCCACGGGGGTAAGTATCGATTGTATCGGGTAGGTGTGCGTGCGTGAGTTCCTCGTGTTCTTCGTGTTCATCGTGTTCTTCGCGCTCTCCCTCTCCTTCCCCTTTGGATTTCGGGTCAACCGCAAGATCGGGCCACAAACGGGGTCTTAGACCTCATCATATGGTATCAGAAGCCTTTGATTTCCGCGGATTTGACCCCCCACCCATCCAATTTCGTCTCTAAAAATTTTCCCCAAAAATCCCCAAAAATAGCCCTAATTTGCCTTTGGACCGATCTGTGTTTTGGTTGCGTTTTGAGTGGTTTTGGTCCATGGATTTGGTGTTGGAGTGCTTGATCTACTATCTCCCCAACTTTTAGCCCCCAATTCCATCGTTTCCCCTCCGATTTGGTCGTTTTGGCTTGGTTTTCGTGAAGAACAGGAGAGAGAAACTGCGTCCCGGTTGAGAATCCGGTCAACCGGGCTGCAGACCGGCCGGGCCAGCCCAGAACCCGGTCGACCGGCCGTGTGACCGGCCAGGCCGGTCCCAGGTCCGGCCCAACCGGCCCCTGGACCGGGAGCCACCCTTCCACCTCAACCGCCAACCACCGCCACTCCTCTCCTCCGCCGGCAAGCACCGCCATCATCCCCAACCACCGGCAAACACCACCGCGGCCCCAACAAACACCGCCGCATCCGCAAGAGCATCGACACCACCACCACCGGCATACCACCGCCACCACCGCCAAGCTACTTTGACCGTTTTCTTCCGCTAACTTGTGTTTGCTTGTTCCGGTTTGAGTGCCTTGTTTGTGAAACTAACCCGCAGCTCCGAAGCAAGCGACGACATCCTCGGCACCCTGGACTTACAAACGTACTCTTGACATCACCGCCTTCATCGCAAGTTGTGTGTTCCGACACCGCCTAACATCTAGGTATAACTTGCACCCCACCTTGTAACCCCTCTTCTTTTGCGATCTATCCTATCGAGCATTGCTTATCTAGTGTTGCGAGACATTGCACGTGGCCCCGATTGTGAGGTGTGTGTGTAGTGTGGAGTCAAGCTTCTAAGCAAAACTCGTGTGGCAAGATAGCAAGAGTGAGCTAACGCTAACATTGAGCGTGAAAAAGAAAGAAAAGCACAAAAAGAGTGCAAGTAGCACCATACACCCATACATACAAAAGTGTGAAAGTGCCACCATAGATACAAAAGAGTGCAAGTGTCACCGTGTACAAAAGAGTGTCATAAGCTTTTAAGCAAAAGAGAGATAAGAGAAGAGAGGCTACGTGTGAATCTTGTTGTCTCTTCCTTTGCAACCAAAGCTTTGATCTCTTCTTGTGTTAGTGTGACACCGAGCACCCTTGGTTAAGGGCTTCTTACACTTTTCCGCTCATTCCTTGGTCGCACTAACCCCGTTCATCTCGTGTGTGCGTTCCACATCTTTTCCGTGTTTATAGTGATCATCGCTTTGACATTTGAATTTTTGGATTTCCACCACTCTTGACAATACACTTGATCTTGGATTTGTCTTTTGGCTTTCCACAACACCCGCCTAACACCATATTTGCTAGCTTTTGCGTGTGGTTTTGCGTGTGTTCCCGATACACTTGATCTTACTTTTGACTTGGTGGATGGCCTCAATACTATCTTACCTTGGTAAGAGTGCGAGGTAGTCTCCTTCCACTAACATAAACCATATAGATACCATCGTGCTAACATGGATAGCGAAGATGAAGATACGGAGGAGTACACGGAGCACTTCGAGGAGGATTCCTCTTCAAGCACCGCGGATGTGGAGGAACATGTGGAGCTCTACTCCGACTATGGCTCCCCAAGCATCACCAACATCTCCGACATCGAGGAGCTCGACAACGACCATGGCTCCCCAAGCATCACCGACATCTCCGACATCGAGGAGCTCGACAACGACCATGGCTCCCAAGCATCATCGACATGGACGACATGGTGGAGCACCACTTTGAGGACGACTTCAACGAGCTCTACATCGACAATGGCTCATCAAGCATGGACGACATGGTGGAGCAACGCCACGCCTACGACATCGACACCATGGCGGAGCCTCACCTAGTCACCTACTTGGCCAATGGAGCTACATATGAAGATAGAGGACCTCAACGATGGCACCATCATATGGATCATCAAGAGCGTCCCCAACATGATCGCCATCGACACACTTCTTCGAGCTCCACGAGGCGCCACCATGAGAGTGCTTATGCACATGATCATCTACGGCGAGTTCATCATATGGAGCATCAAGAGCGTCCTCATCATGATCGTCATCGACACTCGTCTACGAGCTCCACAAGGCGCCACCATGAGAGTGCTTATGCACAAGATCGTCGACTTCAAGTACACCATATGGAGCATCAAGAGCGCCCCCATCATGAGCGTCATCGACACTCTTCTCCAAGCTCCACAAGGCGCCGCAAGCAACATGCCAAGTCGCATGAGCCATCATCTCGGCATGGCAAGGACCGTCATCGACTCACACCATCTCATGATAGTCGTCGACCACTACCACCTCATGGTCTACATCGACATACGTCACCACATGAGCTTCGCCGCCACATGCCACTTCATGATCGTCATCGACCAACATCTTCCACGAGTCTTCGACGACACCACTCAAGCCATGGTGATGATGCACGAAGACGAGAGCCTCGACATGAAGGCGACAAACACCATGATAGGGTGCCTACCACTCCAAGGATGGCAAGTGCACATCGAGCATACCTTCCTCATAAGGCGACTTCCACCTCTTGTGCCACCACCACAATGGCCTCTACCTCGTCACGTGCCTATGGACTCCGATGCTACAAGTGCAAGCAACAAGGCCACCCTCCACGGGAATGTCCCAATCTCCTATGTGAGGTGTGCAAGGCCAAGGGTCACGTGGCATGGCAATGCACAACGCCAAGTGCCAAGACGCTCTACTTCGACAAGCTACAAGCACAAGTCCCCAAAATGCCTATTGCGCCCACACTTCAAGATGAAGAACTCCAAGGCCATCGCAAGGAGGATGTGGATCCGAGCCTAGCTCTCCTCATCACTACGGCGCCACCGCTTGAGGATGACTTGGGAGGCGATGGAGTTGAGCATGGTGAGCATGGGATTCTCCCTTCACCTACGGAGGCGCATGGAGTTGAGATGGTTGAGCATGGGATTTTCCCTTCAACCAAGGAGGCGCATGGAGATGAGATAGTCGAGCCTACTCCTATATGCTTGATTGATGAGTTGGTACCAATCCCATGTGAGAATGAGAGCCACTTAGCCCACTTGAGTGAGAATGATAGTGAGTTGAGTGACTTCCACCCCATATGTGAGTTTGAGTGCTTCCATTTGGAGGACATGAGTGATACACAAAGTGAGTTGCGAGAGGTAGATGATAGGTCCATGGAGGACATCGCTTTTGCTAACACATTAACCTCTCCCTCGTTTGTGTCTTCTTATGTTGCACTAGGTTCCACGGAGGACGAGTTCCCGCTCATGGAGACGATGTACATGGTGCATGAAGATGATGATATCTCACCATGCTTGCTCCAAGATGGACATGTCGACCACATGGATCCTCCTACTTCCACAACACCTACCTCAAATGAGTCGGCCTACAAAGGTAACAACATAGGTGTTGATGATGCCATGATCCCACTAGTGGACATGATGACTCATGAATGCATGCATGATATTGATGACCCATTTGCTACATCACATGCTACTTTCACTTTCCCATGTGATTCTTTGCTTGATAACATTGTTGATCATGTGAAATTGCTTGCTTGTGATACCATGAACATGCCATGCTATGAGAGCTTCAATTTTTCCACCATTGCTTGCAATATGTCGACCACTTGCTCTTTACCATGTATTGCTTGCAATGACAATGATGATATTAGCTTCCGCATGCTTTGCCCAAAATGTTTGCACTACTCCATGATCGTTGCATCCAAGATTGTGAACAATTCACCTTTCTTATGCTTGGTATGCAAAAATGCTTATTTCATTGTCCATGAGATGGCCCCCATAGCCTTCTCCATTTTTGATGATCATGAGTTACCACATACCACACATGCACCTTCATGCCATTTGCACTATCGCCATGCATTTCATACTATCTTGCTTGACACTAATGGTGATGTGCACAAGTCTTGGAACATCATGATGGATGATGTGTTCCTCTACCATGCACATACGCTCTTTGTTTTGCTCATTCCATGTGTAGGTACCCGACCATCAACTTCCACCGCTACGGAGCATGAGCTCACGAAACGCGCAATTGAGAGCTACCCCAACAAGGACCTAACCCGCGGGAATCACACCAAAGGGTATGTTCCCACAAGCCTTCGCCCTCATGTGTTTCCGACTTGCCTTGTCGAGTTTCCGGTTTGGTCCAACTCCTCGTCGCTCCTTTTGCCTCTTATGCAACTTATCTTGAAACATCTTGTTGGCACAATGATTGTTGTATGTCTTGATGCTTTCATCATACACTCCGAGAATCTCAAGGACCATGTCATACATGTGAGAGACAACTTATGCATCTTGTGCCACATGTCACACAAAAAGTTGCTCTTCTTTGGACTTCTCATTTCATCTTTGACATTTGCAATGGATTCTTTCACACTTGAGAACACTCATACTCGGCTCAAGCCAACAATACTCTCCCAAGTTCGAAGTCTCCATCGCTTTGCCATTGCACATAACAATTTTGCCCCAAATTTTGCCGCCGATACTTGCCTTTTGTTTGTTCCATTTGCTTGGGACAATGCTACACCACACATTTTTGACACCTTACAACTCTTACATGCACAAATTTTTGCCCTACCAAATTTTGGATACATCCACACTCTTTTGGTTCCCATTTTGCCAAATGCCTCTTGGAGCTTTCCCTTCGCAAGTGGTTTTTCTCCAAGTTCTTCTTCGACCGTGACTACCCAACTCTACATGGGACAACCGTCATGAACTACCTCTTCGATGAGGAGGAACAAGAGTCGAGGACGACTCTTCCCCAAGGGGGGGGAGATGATGTAGCCCCGGTCACCGACGTCGCTACACCAAGACCATCAAGTGCAGCCCCGCCTATCGTCGACGCTACACCATGGCCAAAGAGTTCCCCAAGTGGACCTTCAACCCTAACCCACGCTACACGCGTCAAGGTGAACTCCTTCCTCTCGATACTCGACCTCGTAGATACCTTGAATGGAATGCTACCTCATGTCGGCATGTTATATGTCATTAGGAAGCGAGGGAAGGGAAGAGGAGCCATTCATCATGGTGCAAGGAAGAAGGAAGAAGAAGAAGAAGGAAGGAAGAATGAAGGAAGAAGGAAGGAAGAGGAAGAAGAAGCGGGAGGAGGGAGGCCGGCCGGTCACAGGCCCGGTTGACCGGCCCCCTGACCGGCCCACCCGGTCACAGGCCCGGTTGACCGGCCCGGCCGGTTTTCGACCGGAACGACGACCGGTGCCATCCGGACGCAATCCCGGGGCTCCCGAAGCCTCGCCCGGTCACCGCCCGGTCCAGGATCCGGTTGTGGACCGGATGGGCCGGTCCCAGGCCCGGTCAGACCGGCCCTGTGACCGGATTCGTCGGGTTTGACCCACCAACTTGTACCTTTTCGACCCATGCTGCCTTGTATGCCTATAAAAGCCCCCAGGTCGCCCCCTTACCTCTTAAGACATGATTTAGGCTTAGAGATGACTTTGAGCTTTGTCTCCCTAGTGTTTCATCCCCTTTGTATCCAAGGCAACCCTTGATGGATGTATGGATTTGTGAGTGTGAGATTCTAGTTGCTACCCACTCTCTCTCCCACTCCTTGATTCATCTCCCTCACCGATCTCTCACTCCGGGATTCTACTTCGCGTCTCTCCCGGGTTGATTCTATTGGCGTGGTCCATCGAGCCACGGGGGTAAGTATCGATTGTATCGGGTAGGTGTGTGTGCGTGAGTTCCTCGTGTTCTTCGTGTTCATCGTGTTCTTCGCGCTCTCCCTCTCCTTCCCCTTTGGATTTCGGGTCAACCGCAAGATCGGGCCACAAACGGGGTCTTAGACCTCATCATCTTCTTTTGTTCTTTCTCTCTTGAGCAATCGGCTTCTAGTTAACTTGGCCGATAGTCAAAGTTAAACAACCCCCAAAAGAGCCGATGGCATCGCATCGGCCTCTACCATAAAACACGAGCAAGGCCAACCTAATTGCCCCTCCACACGGTAACATGCGACCTCCGCCTGAGAAAGCAAACTCAGATCCCCAAAATCGCCGCCCAAGCAGCTCCACGAACCTCAGATCTAAACCGCGCCGTCCCAATTCCGCAGCGCATCAAATGGCGGAATCATCCAACACCAACGCCATGGTCTCTGGTCTGAAGGTAACACTCAACCGCTTCTTCGCCATTCGAATCAATGTTAGGATCGAACAGCAAACACCTGAATTAATATCCCATTCTGTTATTAATTTTAGGTTTCTGACATCCTGCTGCCGCATCCCTCTCTCCCAGATTCTATGTGTCTTGGCCCCCGTTCTTCCGAGAGTCCCACTCACTTAATCTCATGCGAGGCCAATAGAATCCCCTTCGTGAACCAGAATTTAGATCTGACTTCCTGGGCCGACTGCCTGCGAGCCTGGCCTAATCCTCCTGAAGGTTGGGTGGCATGGTATAGTAGAGTGTCTAAAACCCATTATGCTACTTGGGAAACGATAGGGATAGCCGATGCTTTGTCATTATCATTGTCTCCTCTTGAAAAGAATGAGAACATTCTGAAAACCATCGGCTACTTTTGGTCTGATGCACTGAATTGCTTCATGTTCGGTCATGGCCCCATGACACCAACTTTGCTGGACGTGGCTATGATCACAGGCCTGGACATTGCATCCCCCAGCCCCTCTGCCTTTAAGTTGCCAAAAGTCCCTTTCACCCTCTCCTCTAAATCAGAGTGTACAAGCTGGGGCGCCTACTTGAACTTCTGGCTGGAGCACCAAAGGCCCTGTAACCGAAAGAGAACACACGGCCTTCTTGAACTTCTGGCTGGAGCACTTCATATTCTATGGTCCTTCACTTGCCCCAACCAAGAATTACCTCTCCCTGGCCTACGAACTCGCCAAAGGCACTCAACTTGGCCTTGGTAAACTGTTCCTTGGAGAAGTCTATCGATCTCTTCAACTGACGTCGGTCAAACTGTTCTCTCAAAAGACAGTTAAAACAGGAGGCCCCTGGTGGTTTATTCAGTTATGGGCTCAGCTATACTTTCAGAACCAGATCCCAAACTTCCCACCTTTGGCCACCTGCACCTTCCCAGATGCTAATGGGAAGGAGATACGATGCACTAGCTATGGTCAAGCTCTGTATAGCCTCCCAGGCAGCAGGCTGATCCCTAAGGAAGCAGCAGAGTGGTTCAAGATTTTCTTCCAAGGCTTGGGCAACCCCCTGTTCTTCCCTTATACCGAATCGGAGAACTTTGAGAATCCAGTCTCCTTCCGGTTAGACAGCTTTGCCGATGACGCTAGCACCCGGCACTTGTACTCTATCATGATCCGTCCTTGCTTTCTCCCAGTTGGCATGAGTACCTCTAACCGGATCATCAAGCCTGGTTACGAGTCTTACCAACCGGTGGTAGTAGCTCGGCAGCTTGGTCTCGGGCAAGTGCCCCCACACTTCTTTCTCCACCACCTGACAGCAAGCGTAGCTGAACTGCCCGACATCCTTATCGGCCAAAGGTGCTATACCTTCTTTGACGCTCTGGCCATTCCAATTCCTCACAACCTCTGTTTCACCACCACTACCGATGGTTTCGAGATTTGGTGGTCCATGTGGAAGACCCACGCCTTCAGAAGAGCTCTAGGACCGTTGCTGAAGCAACTTGATGCCGAATATGACATTCCTGCGCATCAGGTACCATTACATATAAATTTCTTGCAATCGCTCATGATGATCGTCTAAAAACCTGGTTCTATCTCTTGGCAGGAACAAGACGGCCCAGAGCCCATGCAGACCGATGGCTCTCCCTTCACATTCCTTCCACCAGCCCCGGTAGTTCTCTTCTGCCAGAGCTCGCCGCCCCTGAAGAAGGTCATAATGCAGAGCCAGCCGATTTCGCCAAAATCGGTTCCCAAGAGTAAAGCATCTTCGGGGCCCGTTGCTCCCCGAGCCTCAACACAGACGAGGAAGGCGGTGAGGAAAGTAGCTGCCAGGAAGACCCTGAAGCGCAAAGCTCCTGTCCAGAAAAACTTGCATGTAAGCTGACTCGTGCCCCGACTAAATCTATCTGTCCTCCCAGTTTTATTCCAACATGTTTGTACTTCTTTTTACAGACTTCCACCGAAGAGAACTCCAGCGGGGAGGCACAGTCCAGCCAAAGGGACTCGAACCCGGGCAACTCCGGGAGATCCACCACACAGAGCCAGACGGACTCGCCAGCATCGGTTTCTAGGAAAAGGTCGACTCCCGAGCCTGTTGCTCCTCAAGCTCCGATCAAAACAGGGTCACGCGTGAAGCGTCGATGCGTCAGAAGGGCTCGCAAAGACTCACAAGTTTCCTCGCCAAGCCAGGAGGTTTCAAATGTAATTACTTCACCAGTTCATATTTCATGTCACCCCATTGCTACTTGGATCGGCTCACCATTTCTTTTGCAGACTAATGAGACCTCTAGCGGGGACGTTGAAGAGGTATTGATGCCATCCGCCACACTAGATCTGGCCACCTCGACGAGCGTAGCTGACCAAGTGGCTAACCTAGCCAAGTCCACGGAAAAGCCGATTATCACAACATCGGCCGCTCCTCCTGCTTTGGGAGAGGTACACTCCACTCCCTTGGCTCTACCCTTTCCTTTGTTGTATACTCATACCGCTCTTGTTCGTCTGTCAGGGTTGTGATCTTTCAAGCTTGCTGACGTTCGATCCTGAATCCATCGAGCCAGCTACTTCCAAGGCAGGTGAAGAGCCAAGTCCTGGCACGGTACATGGTCCACTCCAGCGTCTCAAGGCTTTGCTCTCCTCCTCAGTTGAGACCCTGGTTGAAAACCCCGAGGCAGTCAAGGGCATCCTCGAAGAAATCCAGCCCCATCTCCCGGTGACACTGCAGGTGAAGGTTTGGCCAGCTGTGACCCTGTCGGCTTTTAGGTCAAGAGTGCAGTCAGCTCGTCAAAGAATTGTCCTTCGTCACGCTCAGCTTCCGTTGAGAGCCGATATTGCAGAGAAGTGTCAACGGCTCAACGAGAAAAAGGCTGCTTTAGACGCCAAAACTGACACTTCTGCCAATAGTGCTGAACTCGAGACCCTGCGTAAGGAACTGGAGAACCTTGAAGAGAGGGTTAGGGTGACCAAGCAGCTTATCCAAGACAAGGAAACCCTCATTGCCCGCTCTCGAGAGGAAGCACAAGGCCTCACAGCCGATCTGAAAACCGATCTGGCTGAAATTCGTGCCCTGAGCAGTCAGCTGGTGACGGGCAAAGACGAGGACGACGAGGCTGAGATCGCCGAAGTAGATCGTATCCGTGCTGACGCCCTTCACGCTCTCAACGCATTTCTTCAGAAGAACCTCTCTGTGTAAACTAATAAATGTTTTACTGAACTTGTACCTCTCGAGTCGATGGCCGTGCATCGGCTGTGCTTAAAATATTTGTATATTTGTATTTTTTTACGGCCGATTTATTTATGCATCGGCCTCCATACTTCAATGTCCATCATCCCACATACTCGGAAAATCTCGTGCCATTGACAGCCACAAGGCACGTACTTCGTAACCTCGTGCCTTATCCATCTAAGTGCCCCCGAGCCGATTCTTTCAAGTAATTGAGGGTATCGGCTCTTCAGTCGCCCTAGGATGATTTTGGCCGATCGCTGGAACCGGCCGCCTCTTTTATTGTAACGCTTGATGATGGTTTACAACTTCTTGGTCCTCTACTATGGCTACGTGACATGCTCGAGGTGAGATTCACACTTTTCATTTTTTTGGGGGCCGATCACAGCGATCGGCCTCGCCACGTACGTCCATTGCCTTGGATCTTGCTACTCTGTCAGGCCGGTGGATAAGACCAGCCTCACCTCGTTTTTTGAAGCTTCGATGCGCTCACAGCCGTCCAAACTGATTCCAGAGAGCGGCTCTTGGTCGTTTGTATCCCAAATATTCATGGCAGCTAGCGAGATCTCGATCGAGTCATCTGCCTGAACGACCTCCACTTCATCTCCATCCCACTGTATGATGTATTGGTGCATTGTGGATGGGATGCAACAGTTAGCGTGAATCCAATCCCTTCCAAGCAGGACATCGTAATTGCTCTTGCTGTCGACGATGAAGAACGAGGTAGGAATGGTTTTTCGGCCTACGGTTAGGTCTACATTCAGAACACCTTTTGCTTCTGATGCTTGGCCGTTGAAATCGCTTAATGTGATGTTGGTCTTGATCAGATCGTCATTGGAGTGTCCCTAACGTCGTAGCATGGAATACGACATTATGTTGACTGCCACTCCCGTGTCAACCAACATCTTGCTGACAGGCTGCCCATCGATATAACCTTTTAGGTATAGAGCTTTCAAATGCCTGTAGCTCCTCTCTCGTGGCTTCTCAAAGATCACTGGCCGTGGACCGCAGTCGAGTTGAGCCACCGATACTTCCTCGTCGTTTGGAGCACAAAACTCTGACGGGAGTACGAACACCATGTTTATATCAGCCGATGCCTCTGCATCGGCTTTTGTCTGTTTAGGGCGCCACACTTTCTTTAGCGGGCGCATCTCTGACTCCCGCGTTTGCTGAATTTTCACGGCTAGATCGGGCCGTGCCTTCCTCACGTGTACAGGTACTGTGCTTCGGCTTCCTCCAGGTTTCGTAGCCGCTGCACCCTACGCTTCTGAGAATGGCTGAGTCCATCAGGGAACCACCTTGGCCGGTGGTACCTATCTTCTTCTTCATCTGACTCCTCGAAGTCTTCATCTTGAGACGACTCAGCTCGTTTGTCCTGAGGTGGGAGAGGCCCGAGACGCTTGAACACTGAAACTTCCTTTGTTCCCTTCCTTTGCGGTCTACATCCTGGGCAGTTCTCGATTGTAGGCAATCGGCTCATTCCTGAGTCCCAGCAGTGTTTAAAGAAAGGACAGTTCCAATGCCT
Source organism: Lolium rigidum (assembly GCF_022539505.1). Lineage (NCBI taxonomy): Eukaryota > Viridiplantae > Streptophyta > Magnoliopsida > Poales > Poaceae > Lolium > Lolium rigidum. The sequence continues at coordinate 190,774,882 of NC_061513.1, read as the reverse complement.
ATCTATGTCTTCTTGCTCCCTTGACTTCCCTCTAGCGTGACGTTCGTACCCTTCATCGTCTCTATCATATCGACGATACCTCCTGTCATCTGCATTAGACCGACGATATCTTTCGTCGTCCACATCGTAGCGCCGACGTCGGTCATACTGCTGCTCATATTTGTTAAGGAGATGCGCGGAGAGTGGTCGTTGATACCGCACGCTTCTCACTTCTTCTTCTGTCAGGTACCGTCTGTTATCACGTTGGGGCCGGTCGCGTGGATCGGCCTCCTCTTTCTCCTTGCCACGTGAGTGACTGCTTTCCGCTTTATCCTTGCCATGGTGGTTACCAAGCCCTGCCATGTTGACATCAAAAGAGAAACCTGGCTCGCGTCTTAGGGAGTGGCTGAGATCCACCATGTTGATGCCAGGAAACGGATGTGTGTCTACTTTCATGGCAAATTGTCCGAAGATTAATCGGCCTGACTCTATCGCCATTTGAATCTGGGCGCGCAACACTTTGCAGTCGTTGGTGGCGTGGGTGAACGTGTGATGCCATTTGCAGTATGGTCTACCATTTATCTCTTGTGACGTAGGAATTTTGTGGCCTTCGGGTAACTTCAGCTGTTTTTCTTTCAGCAGCATATCAAAAATCTGCTCAGTTTTGCTTAAATCAAAGTCAAACCCTCTTGGAGGCCCTGGTTGTTTCACCCATTTGCAGGACACGGGAACTGGCGTCCGAGTCCATTCAGCCACGGCGACTTCCTGATCTTCCGCAAGGTCTTCATCCTCCTCAGCGTCGACCAGGCCTATCGTGCGCTTGAACTTGTCTTGGTACAGCTTCGGGTGGCGATGTTCATACGAAGTTAGTCTCTGGACCATGTGCGCCAACGAATTGTACTCCACTTGGAACGTCAGATCCTTGAGTGGCGCTGCGAGGCCTGCCACGGCCAGCTCGACTGCTTCTTTCTCGTATAAATGAACCGAATAACATCGGTTCTTGACAGTTCTGAAACGTTGAATGTATTCAGACACCGTCTCTCCTCGCCTTTGCCGAACCTGCGTCAGCTCGGCAATGCCAGCTTCGGTAGCTTCTGAATGATATTGTATGTGAAACTGCTCTTCCAGCTGCTTCCATGTCCGAACTGAATCTGGGGGTAGCGAGGTATACCACCCAAAGGCTGGACCCGTGAGAGATTGGGCAAAGAACCTCACACGTAGAGCTTCTGATGCTGAAACCATGCCCAGCTGTGCCAAGTATCGGCTCACGTGCTCGATGGAGCTAGATCCTTCCGATCCACTAAATTTTGTGAAGTCAGGGAGCCGATACTTAGGTGGCAGCGGGATCAGGTCATACTCATTGGGATACGGCTTGGAATAGCCGATTGTTTTCTTCTTCGGCAGGATACCGAACTGATCTCTCAGGATTGCGCTGATCTGATCCACAGTAGGAGCTGCAGAGGTTGAGCTGTTCGGACTTGTGGTAGTGGCATATTTAGTTAGCCACGCTTGTTTCTCAGCATCTGCTCCAGAACTCCCTCCTGCCGTAACAATCGCTCCTGCTCCGGCAATTCCTCCTGCCGGAGTTTGGATTGCGCGCGTCCAGTTGTTGCAGTCCGGCACGTATGTGCACACGTATCCATGTGGGATCTCCTTGGGAGGCTCATACAAGAATTGGTAGTCGCCAGGATCACCTCCAACCTTGTAGACAACGTATGCCGGTGAACCTTGTTGCTGTGGAGCTGCCATTGCGAATGGCAATGGTGGCCTGGTGTGGAATGGTATCTCTCCCTGATAAGTCCCTAAAGCAGGTCCTGACGGAGAATACTGATGTTTCATGATTTCTTGCACCACATGAAGCGCAACTCGCTCAAGCGTATTCACCAGGCTTTCAGAATGCCGATGTAGAGAATGAGCCACAGCATAGTTAATTTCTTGGCGCAGTGCTCTGGTACGTTCCTCCGAAGGGAGCGACAGATCTAACCCCTCGAACGCGCCTTCTGGTGTGAATCCTTTGAACCTGATGCCGTGCGAACGGGTCTTCTCAAAAGAGCCGATGAGATCGGCTTCAAAGATGGCCTTCAGCTCATCGTATTTCTTCTTATGCTCTGCAGGTAGATCCTCGTACTTGATCCGTTCGTCCGACATCTTGGCTGCCGATGTTGACGTGGTTGTTGTAGAAAGTGTCCCACCGGGCGTGCCAGAATGTGTTGCCTGCCAAAACTCACCGGCGAGCAGTGGTTAAGCAACACGAAGAGCCGGGAGGCTCCCACGACCGCTTAGTGGGCCCTGGCGCCTCGCGTCATCCCGCAAAGTCCCAGCACACGTCCTGGCGGTTGGAAGGGCGTGCCACCTGACCTAGACCTGGTCAGGAAGGTGTTGGATTGGTTCGACTAGTTTCCTGCATGGTAGACACGTAAACATTAAATACGAGCCCGATCGGCTCTCAGGTTGCCCTGTGGATCGGCTCAAAGAGCCGATCGCCCCATGGTTCACGTTGGATTTACGATGACATGGGGATCCTGCTTGATCAAAACAAAGCTAAACCAATCTACGACATTTTAGGGTTTTCACCGCATAATCGGAACATCCTACGCGTAGTTGGGCCTAGCAGATACGAAAGATGATGGAAACTATTCCTAAAAGAGGCCTAAAAACCAACATTAAGTCAATTCCCGGAACATCCCTTGTAGGAACGGTAAAACAACACCTAACGCACTACCGGATCATCCAACCCCAGCATAAGGCCTAATCATGCAGATATTAAACTAATCCTTGAAATAAGGAGCAACTATAACAGATCGGATCTACTAAGTAACGAACAAGCAAGATGCTGCCCTTACACCTATTCAAGTGTAAGGACAGCTAGATATCGAGGGACGGCATTGCTAGGCAAATATGCATAAGAGAAAGTATCAATGCAAGCCCCAAAACATCTACGATAAATAGTGCTACTCGCCATCAACAACGCTTCAAGCACGAGCAACACAAGGTAATCGAATAAACGTGTACTGCCTAGATCGCAAGATGCGATCTAGGCAGCATGATGCTTACCCGGAAGAAACCCTCGAAACAAGGGGTGGCGATGCGCCTGGTTTGTGTTTGTTGTGAACGTGATTGTCCTTGATTTCAATAACCCTAGGTACATATTTATAGTCCAAGGGACTTTCTAATTCAGGCATGCACCTAACCGTGCACGGGTTAAACTCTAACTTTTACTTCTAAACTAAGATGCGATCTACTATAATTTACAGATACACGGGCAATCTAGCCCAAACTCTTCGCGCAAGGCCGCTTCAAAGACGCTCCACGTGTACATCCTTCAAGCCCATCTCAATTACGGTCTATCTCCTGATTTGGCCAAAATCTGGTGATAACAGCCTTGGCGCCATATATTCTGCCTGCATCCCGAAAGTTTCCGACAGTCGATGAAAATCTTTGTCGCACTTATCAGCCAATGCGAAGCTTCCCTTGACTGTGATTGGTCCTTTTGGTCCAGGCAACCTCCACAATAAGTACGTGTAGTGAGGTACCGCCATAAACCTGGCATATGCTGGTCGTCCCAACAAAGCATGATATTGCGACGGGAAATCCACGACTTCAAACTCCAACTTCTCTATCCTGTAGTTTTCTCAGGTCCCAAACTGAACGTCGAGATTGATCTTGCCCAACGGGTAACTTGGCTTCTCTGGCGTGATCCCGTGGAAACGTGTATCAGTTGGTGTTAAATTTGCCAGGGATATGTGTTGCCTGCCAAAACTCACCGGCGAGCAGTGGTTAAACAACACGAAGAGCCGGGAGACTCCCAAGACTGCTAAGTGGGCCCTAGTGCCTTGCGTCGTCCCGCAAAGTCCCAGCACACGTCCTGGCGGTTGCAAGGGCGTGTCACCTGACCTATACCTGATCAGGAAGGTGTTGGATTGCTTCGAATAGTCTCCTGCATGGTAGACACGTAAACATTAAATACGAGCCCGATCGGCTCTCAGGTTGCCCTGTGGATCGGCTCGAAGAGCCGATCGCCCCATGGTTCACGTTGGATTTACGATGACATGGGGATCCTGCTTCATCAAAACAAAGCTAAACGAATCTACGACAGATTAGGGTTTTCACCACATAATCGGAACATCCTACGCGTAGTTGGGCCTAGCAGATACGAAAGATGGTGGAAACTATTCCTAAAAGAGGCCTCAAAACCAACATTAAGTCAATTCCCGGAACATCCCTTGTAGGAACGGTAAAACAACACCCCACGCACTACCGGATCATCCAACCCCAGCATAAGGCCTAATCATGCAGATGTTAAACTAATCCTTGAAGAACAAGGAGCAACTATAACAGATCGGATCTACTAAGTAACGAACAAGCAAGGTGCTGCCCTTACACCTAAATAGGTGTAAGGACAGCTAGATATCGAGGGACGGCATTGCTAAGCAAATATGCATAAGAAAAGCATCAATGCAAGCCCCAAAACATCTACGATAAATAGTGCTACTCGCCATCAACAACGCTTCAACGACGAGTAACACAAGGTAACGAATAAACGTATATCGCCTAGATCGCAAGATGCGATCTAGGCAGCATGATGCTTACCCGGAAGAAACCCTCGAAATAAGGGGTGGCGATGCGCCTGGTTTGTGTTTGTTGTGAACGTGATTGTCCTCCTTTCTCAATAACCCTAGGTACATATTTATAGTCCAAGGGACTTTCTAACGTGGGAATAATCCCAACCGTGCACGAGCTAAATTCTATCTGACCGACACGTATCCTACTATATTTACAGATACACGGGCAAACTAGCCCAAATTTTGTATATAAGGCCGATTTATGTACATCTTCCGTGTATATTCTTCAAGCTCATCTCAATTCCGGCCCATCTCCTGATTTGGCTTAAATCTGGGGATAACACATGCCCCCCTGGTTTTGGTAATGATAATTTCAAAACCACTTTGTTTTTCCTTCGTAGGGTCATGTCGTGGCAGAGCAGAACCGCTTCAGTATCTTTCAATCATGATACCCTGTCTTCTCAACTTCTGCACGTTTGACAGTTTTGGCACCGCATCCTCGAAAACTGCTCAAGCATTAAATCTCCACTATGTCCCCTTTTATTTAACCGCATCGAGCAGTTCATCTCTTCATTCCCCTGCTCCGTACTTGCCATCGGCAAAAAACCCTCCTCCACCATGGACTCATCCTCCTCCTCCGCTGCATCGGCTCTCTCCTTCCAATCTTCCTCCTCAGACGAGCCGATGCCAGGGCCCGACCAATGGGATGAGCCGGAGTGGGACTTCGACTATGTGCCAGATGGCCCACCCGAGGCCCTCGTCGGGTCAGATGGCGACCTGCCCCTGACCGATGGGGAGGACGACCTCCGGTTCCTCATCGACGGGGAACTGGTGGCGGAGAGCGAGGATGACCTCCTCTCCTGGGGTAGCTTCGCCCCCTCCGACGAAGACGAAGAAGAAGAGGATGAGGAGGACGACGCCTCCTCCAACGAGGAGGAAGAGGATGGCGACACCTCCTCCGACGAGCCGCCAGCGAAGCGCTTCCGCGGCTGGGCCTGGTCGGATGACGACGAAGACGCCGATGATGAGGAGGATGAAACCCCCATTGAGGACTACGACAGTAGCGACGAGGAGCCCGCCAGCAGCAGCACCGGTGGCGGCTACAGTGGCGACGACGAGGCCAGCGAGGATTAGTAGTGTAGGATTAGTAGTTCCTGAGCAATCGGCTCTTCTTTTGTTCTTCCTCTCTTGAGCAATCGGCTCCTCATTGTAAAAAACCCCTCTTATTAATGAAGAAGTGCTTCCAGTTAATTTTGCCGATAGTCAAAGTCAAACAATCCCCAAAAGAGCCGATGGCATCGCATCGGCCTCTACCATAAAACACGAGTAAGGCCAACCTAATTGCCCCTCCAAACGGTAACCTGCGACCTCCGTCTGAGAAAGCAAACTCAGATCCCCAAAATCGCCGCCCAAGCAGCTCCACGAATCTCAGATCTCAACCGCGCCGTCCCAACTCCGCAGCGCATCAAATGGCGGGATCATCCAACGCCAATGCCATGGTCTCCGGTCTGAAGGTAATCCTTAACCGCCTCTTCGCCATTCGAATCAATGTTAGGATTAAACAGCAAACACCTGAATTAATGTCCTGTTCCGTTATTAATTTTAGGTTTCAGACATCCTACTGCCGCATCCTTCTCTCCCAAATTCTATGTGTCTTGGCCCCCGTTCTTCCGAGAGTCCCGCTCACTTAATCTCATGCGAGGCCAATAGAATCCCCTTTGTGAACCAGAATTTAGATCTGACTTCCTGGGCCGACCGCTCGCGAGCCCGGCCTAATCCTCCTGAAGGTTGGGTGGCATGGTACAGTAGAGTGTCTAAAACCCATTATGCCACCTGGGAAACGATAGGGATAGCCGATGCTTTGTCATTATCATTGTCCCCTCTTGAAAAGAATGAGAACATTCTGAAAACCATCGGCTACTTTTGGTCTGATGCACTGAATTGCTTTATGTTCGGCCATGGCCCTATGACACCAACTCTGCTGGACGTGGCCATGATCACAGGCCTGGACATTGTATCCTCAAGCCCCTCTGCTTTTAAGTTGCCAAAGGTCCCTTTCACCCTTTCCTCTAAAACAGAGTGTACAAGCTGGGGCGCCTACCTCAGGCGTTATATGAAAACCAAAGGCCCTGTGATAGAGAAAGAGCACACGGCCTTCTTGAACTTCTGGCTGGAGCACTTCATATTCTGTGGTCCTTCACTCGCCCCAACCAAGAATTACCTTTCCCTGGCCTATGAACTCGCCAAAGGCACTCAACTTGGCCTTGGCAAACTGTTCCTTGGAGAGGTCTATCGATCTCTTCAACTGATGTCTGTCAAGCTGCTCTCCCAAAAGACAGTTAAAACAGGAGGCCCCTGGTGGTTTATTCAGTTATGGGCTCAGCTGTACTTTCAGAACCAGATCCCAAACTTCCCACCTTTGGCCACCTGTACCTTCCCAGATGTTAATGGGAAGGAGATCCGATGCACTAGCTATGGCCAAGCTCTGTATAGCCTCCCAGGCAGCAGGCTGACCCCTAAGGAAGCAGCAGAGTGGTTCAAGATTTTCTTCCAAGGTTTGGGCACCCCCCTGTTCTTCCCTTATACTGAATCGGAGAACTTTGAGAATCCAGTCTCCTTCCGGTTAGACAGTTTTGCCGATGACGCTACCACCCGGCACGTGTACTCTATCATGATCCGTCCTTGCTTTCTCCCAGTTGGCATGAGTACCTCTAACAGGATCATCAAGCCTGGTTATGAGTCTTACCAACCGGTGGTAGTAGCCCGGCAGCTTGGTCTCGGGCAAGCGCCCCCACACTTCTTTCTCCACCACTTGACAGCAAGCAGAGCTGAACTGCCTGACATCCTTACTGGCCAAAGGTGCTATACCTTCTTTGACACTCTGGCCATTCCAATTCCTCACAACCTCTGTTTCACCACCACTACCGATGGTTTCGAGACTTGGTGGTCCATGTGGAAGACCCACACCTTCAAAAGAGCTCTAGGACCGTTGCTGAAGCAACTTGATGCCGAATATGACGTTCCTGCACACCAGGTACCATTACATATAAATTTCTTGCAATGGCTCATGATGATTGTCTGAAACCTGGCTCTATCTTTTGGCAGCAACAAGATGGCCCAGAGCCCGCGGAAGCCGATGGCTCCCCCTTCAAATTCCTTCCACCAGCCCCGGTGGTTCTCTTCTGCCAGAGCTCCCCACCCCTGAAGAAGGTCATAATGCAGAGCCAGCCGATTTCACCGCAATCGGCTCCCAAGAGTAAAGCATCCTCGGGGCCAGTTGCCCCCCGAGCCTCAACCCAGGCGAGGAAGGCAGTGAGGAAAGTAGCTGCCAGGAAGACCCTGAAGCGCAAAGCTCCTGTCCAAGAAAGCTTGCATGTAAGCTGACTCGTGCCTTGACTACATTTATCTGTCCTCCCAGCCTTTTGCAACATGCTTGTACTTCTTTTTACAGACTTCCACCAAAGAGAACTCCAGCGGGGAGGCACAGTCCAGCCAAAGGGACTCGAACCCGGGCAACTCCGGGAGATCCACCACACAGAGTCAGACGGACTCGCCAACGTCGGCTTCTAGGGAAAGGTCGACTTCCGAGCCTGTTGCTCCTCAAGCTCCTATCAAAACAGGGTCACGCGTGAAGCGTCGATGCGTCAAAAGGGCTCGCAAAGACCCACGAGTTTCCTCGCCAAGCCAGGAGGTTTCAAATTTATTACTTCACCAGTTCATATTTCATGCCGTCCCATTGCTACTTGGATCGGCTCACCATTTCTTTTGTAGACTAATGAGACCTCTAGCGGGAACGTTGAAGAGGTACTGATGCCATCCGCCACGCTAGACCTAGCTACCTCGACGAGCGTGGCTGACCAAGTGGCTATCCTAGCCAAGTCCACGGGAAAGCCGATTATCACAACATCAGCTGCTCCTCCTACTTTGGGAGAGGTACACTCCACTCCATTGGCTCTACCCTTTCCTTTGTTGTATACTAATACTGCTCTTGTTCGTCCGTCAGGGTTGTGATCTTTCAAGCTTGCTGACGTTCGATCCTGAATCCATCGAACCAGCTACTTCCAAGGCAGGTGAAGAGCCAAGTCCTAGCACAGTCCATGGTCCACTCCAGCGTCTCAAGGCTTTGCTCTCCTCCTCAGTTGAAACCCTGGTTGAAAACCCCGAGGCAGTCAAGGGCATCCTTGAAGACATCCAGCCCCATCTCCCGGTGACACTGCAGGTGAAGCTTTGGCCAGCTGTGACTCTGTCGGTCTTCAGGTCAAGGGTGCAGTCGGCTCGTCAAAGAATTACCCTTCGCCACGCCCAGCTTCCGTTGAGAGCCGACATTGCAGACAAGTGTCAACGGCTCAACGAGAAAAAGGCGGCTTTAGACGCCAAAACTGACACTTCTGCCAATAGTGCCGAACTCGAGACCCTGCGTAAGGAACTGGAGAACCTTGAAGAGAGGGTCAGGGTGACCAAGCAGCTTATCCAAGACAAGGAAACCCTCATTGCCCGCTCTCAAGAGGAAGCAAAAGGCCTCACAGCCGATCTGAAGACCGATCTGGCTGAAATTCGTGCCCTGAGCAGTCAGCTGGTGATCGGCAAAGACGAGGACGACGAGGCTGAAATCGCCGAGGTGGATCGTATCCGTGCTGACGCGCTTCATGCCCTCAACGCGTTTCTTCAGTAGAGCCTCTCTGTGTAAACTGATAATTGTTTTGCTGGACCTGTACCTCTAGAGTCTTTTATTCTGCATCGGCTTTTTATTCTAGAGTCGATGTCTGTACATCGGCTTTGCTTAAAAAATTTATATTTTTTTACAGCCGATTTATTTATGCATCGGCCCCCGTATTCCAATGTCCATCGTCCTCGAGGAATATAACTTGAGCTGCTGACCATCGACAGCCACTTCGTACTTCGTAGCCTCGTATCTTATCCGTTTAAGTGCCCCCCGAGCCGATTTTTTCAAAGGGATTGAAGATATCGGCTCTTCAGTCATCCTCTCTCAGATCAATGCTGAACACAGGCATAATGCATGTTGAGGATAATATTGGCCGATCGCTAGAATCGGCCTCCTTTTTCATTGCAATGCTCAATGAGGGTTTACAACTCCTTGGTGCTTCACTATGGCTACGTGACGCGCTTGAGGTGAGATTACTGCTTTTCATTTTTTGGGGCCGATCGCGGGGATCGGCCTTGCCACGTACGTCTACTGATTTGGATCTTGCTAGTCTGTCAGGCCGGTGGATAAGACCAGCCTCACCCCGTTTTTTGAAGCTTCGATGCGCTCACAGCCCGTCCAAACCGATTCCGGAGAGCGGCTCTTGGTCGTCTCGCATCCCAAATATTCATGGCAGCTAGTGAGATCTCGATTGAGTCATCTCGCTCGAACGACCTCCACTTCATCTCCATCCCACTGTATGATGCATTGGTGCATTGTGGATGGGATGCAACAGTTAGCATGAATCCAATCCCTTCCTAGCAGGACAGCGTAATTGCTTTTGCTGTCGACGATGAAGAACGACGTAGGTATGGTTTTTCGGCCTACGGTCAGATCTACATTCAGAACACCTTTTGCTTCTGATGCTTGGCCGTTGAAATCGCTTAATGTGACGTTGGTCTTGATCAGATCGTCATTCGAGCGTCCCAATCGTCGTAGCATGGAATACGGCATTATGTTGACTGCCGCTCCCGTGTCAACCAACATCTTGCTGACAGGCTGCCCATCGATATAACCTTTTAGGTATAGAGCTTTCAAGTGCCTGTAGCTCCTCTCTCGTGGCTTCTCAAAGATCACTGGCCGTGGACCGCAGTCGAATTGAGCCACCGATACTTCCTCGTCCTTTGGAGCACAAAACTCTGACGGGAGTATAAACACCATGTTTGTATCAGCCGATGCCTCTGCATCGGCTTTTGTCCGTTTAGGGCGCCACACTTTCTTTGGCGGGCGCATCTCTGTCTCCAACGTTTGCTGAATTTTCACGGCCAGATCGGGCCGTGCCTTCCTCAACGTGTACAGGTACTGTGCTTCGGCTTCCTCCAGGTTTCGTAGCCGCTGCACCCTACGCTTCTGAGAATGGCTGAGTCCATCAGGGCACCACCTTGGCCGGTGGTACCTATCTTCTTCTTCATCTGACTCCTCAAAGTCTTCATCTTGGGACGACTCAGCTCGTTTGCTCCGAGGTGGGAGAGGCCCTAGACGCTTGAACACCGAAACTTCATTTGTTCCCTTCCTCTCGCTGTCTACATTCCGGGCAGTTCTCGATTGTAGGTAATCGGCTCATTCCTGAGTCCCAGCAGTGTTTAAAGAAAGGACAGTTCCAATGCCTATCCATGTCTTCTTGCTCTCTTGACTTCCCTCTAGCGTGACGCTCGTACCCTTCATCGTCTCTATCATATCAACGATACCTCCTGTCATCTGCATCAGACCGACGATATCTTTCGTCATCCACGTCGTAGCGCCGACGTCGGTCATACTCGCTGCTCATATTTGTTAAGGAGATGCGCGGAGAGTGGTCGTTGATACCGCACGCTTCTCACTTCTTCTTCTGTCAGGTACCGTCTGTTATCATATTGGGGCCGGTCGCGTGGATCGGCCTCCTCTTTCTCCTTGCCACGGGAGTGACTGCTTTCTGCTTTATCCTTGCCATGGCGGTTACCAAGCCCTGCCATGTTGACATCAAAAGAGAAACCTGGCTCACATCTTATGGAGTGACTGAGATCCACCATGTTGACGCCAGGAAACGGATGTGTGTCTACTTTCATGGCAAATTGTCCGAAGATTAATCGGCCTGACTCTATCGCCATTTGAATCTGTGCGCGCAACACTTTGCAGTCGTTGGAGGCGTGGGTGAACGTGTGATGCCATTTGCAGTATGGCCTACCGTTCATCTCTTGTGACGTAGGAATTTTGTGGCCTTCGGGTAACTTCAGTTGTTTCTCCTTCAGCAGCAAATCAAAAATCTGCTCAGTTTTGCTTAAATCAAAGTCAAACCCTTTTGGAGGCCCTGGTTGTTTCACCCATTTGCAGGACACGGGAACTGGCGTCCGAGTCCATTCAGCCACGGCGACTTCCTGATCTTCCGCAGGGTCTTCATCCTCTTCAGCGTCGACCAGGCCTATCGTGCGCTTGAACTTGTCTTGGTACAATTCTGGGTGGCGCTGCTCATACAATGTCAGTTTCTGGACCATGTGCGCCAACGAATTGTACTCCACTTGGAACGTCAGATCCTTGAGTGGCGCTGCGAGGCCTGCCACGGCCAGCTCGACTGCTTCTTTCTCAGATAAATGAACCGAATAACATCGGTTCTTGATAGTTCTGAAACGTTGAATGTACTCAGACACCGTCTCTCCTCGCCTTTGCCGAACCTGCGTCAGATCGGCAATGCCAGCTTCGGTAGCTTCTGAATGATATTGTATGTGAAACTGCTCTTCCAGCTGCTTCCATGTCCGAACTAAATCTGGGGGTAACGAGGTGTACCACCCAAAGGCTGGACCCGTGAGAGATTGAGCAAAGAACCTCACACGTAGCGGTTCTGATGCTGAAACCATGCCCAGCTGTGCCAAGTATCGGCTCACGTGCTCGATGGAGCTAGACCCTTCTGATCCACTGAATTTTGTGAAGTCAGGGAGCCGATATTTAGGCGGCAATGGGATCAGGTCATACTCGTTGGGGTACGGCTTGGAATAGCCGATTGTTATCTTCTTCGGCAGGATGCCGAACTGATCTCTCAAGATTGCGCTGATCTGATCCACAGTAGGAGCTATAGGGGTTGAGCTTTCATGACTCGTTGCAGTGGCATATTTAGTTAGCCACGCTTGTTTCTCAGCATCTGCTCTAGAACTCCCCGCTGCCCCAGCAATCCCTCCTGCCGTAACAATCGCTCCTGCTCCGGCGATTCCTCCTGCTGAAGTTTGGATCGCGTGCGTCCAGTTGTTGCAGTCCGGCACGCATGTGCACACGTATCCATGTGGGATCTCCTTGGGCGGCTCATACAAGAATTGGTAGTCGCCAGGATCACCTCCAACCTTGTAGACAACGTATGCCGGTGAACCTTGTTGCTGTGGAGCTGCCATCGCGAATGGCAGTGGTGGCCTGGTGTGGAATGGTATCTCTCCCTGGTGAGTCCCTAAAGCAGGTCCTGACGGAGAATACTGATGTTTCATGATTTCTTGCACCACACGAAGCGCAACCCACTCAAGCGTATTCACCAGGCTCTCAAAATGCCGATGTAGAGAATGAGCCACAGCATAGTTGATTTCCTGGCGCAGGGCTCTGGTACGTTCCTCCGAAGGGAGAGACAGATCTAATCCCTCGAACGCGCCTTCGGGTGTGAATCCTTTGAACCTGATGCCGTGCGAACGGGTCTTCTCAAAAGAGCCGATGAGATCGGCTTCAAAGATGGCCTTCGACTCATCGTATTTCTTCTTATGCTCGCAGGTAGATCCTCGTACTTGATCGGTTCGTCCGACATCTTGGCTGCCGATGTTGACGTGGTTGTTGCGTAAAGTGTCCCACCGGGCGTGCCAGAATGTGTTGCTCGCCAAAACTCACCGGCGAGCAGTGGTTAAACAACACGAAGAGCCGGGAGACTCCCAAGACTGCTAAGTGGGCCCCGGTGCCTCGCGTCGTCCCGCAAAGTCCCGAGCACACGTCCTGGCGGTTGCAAGGGCGTGCCACCTGACCTATACCTGATCAGGAAGGTGTTGGATTGCTTCGATTAGTCTCCTGCATGGTAGACACGTAAACATTAAATACGAGCCCGACCGGCTCTCAGGTTGCCCTGTGGATCGGCTCGAAGAGCCGATCGCCCCATGGTTCACGTTGGATTTACGATGACATGGGGATCCTGCTTGATCAAAACAAAGCTAAACCAATCTACGACAGTTTAGGGTTTTCACCACATAATCGAAACATCCTACGCGTAGTTGGGCCTAGCAGATACGAAAGATGGTGGAAACTATTCCTAAAAGAGGCCTAAAAACCAACATTAAGTCAATTCCCGGAACATCCCTTGTAGGAACGGTAAAACAACACCCCACGCACTACCGGATCATCCAACCCCAGCATAAGGCCTAATCATGCAGATGTTAAACTAATCCTTGAAGAACAAGGAGCAACTATAACAGATCGGATCTACTAAGTAACGAACAAGCAAGGTGCTGCCCTTACACCTAAATAGGTGTAAGGACAGCTAGATATCGAGGGACGGCATTGCTAAGCAAATATGCATAAGAAAAGCATCAATGCAAGCCCCAAAACATCTACGATAAATAGTGCTACTCGCCATCAACAACGCTTCAGCACGAGTAACACAAGGTAACGAATAAACGTATACTGCCTAGATCGCAAGATGCGATCTAGGCAGCATGATGCTTACCCGGAAGAAACCCTCGAAATAAGGGGTGGCGATGCGCCTGGTTTGTGTTTGTTGTGAACGTGATTGTCCTCCTTTCTCAATAACCCTAGGTACATATTTATAGTCCAAGGGACTTTCTAACGTGGGAATAATCCCAACCGTGCACGAGCTAAATTCTATCCGACCGACACGTATCCTACTATATTTACAGATACACGGGCAAACTAGCCCAAATTTTGTATATAAGGCCGATTTATGTACATCTTCCGTGTATATTCTTCAAGCTCATCTCAATTCCGGCCCATCTCCTGATTTGGCTAAAATCTGGGGATAACAATATGTTCATCTTCCTTAATGTATCTGCGTACATAAGGTTTAAGCTGCTGCCGCCATCTATGAAGACTCTCGACACGTCAAAACCAGCAATTACTGCGGGTAAGATAAGTGCGGATTGCCCTGGTCGAGGAACCTGCTGCGGGTGATCCGCAATTGTGAAGCCAATGTCCTGTCCCGACCAATTTAGGTACTCGACTGTTGGTGGAGGCATCTTTTCTGCCATGAACACTTGCTGCGAAATTACTTTCTGCGCCCTGTTAGATGGCCTAGCTTTCTGAATCATCAGGACTGCACCATTAGAGTTAGGGTCAACATATGGGGGTGGATGTGGTGCTGCCGCTATTCTGAGCTGGTGCCGATTTTCGTCCGTAATTGCGGGAGGAGGTGGGAGGTGTATCTCGCTCCTTGGCCCCTGGGGGTTTCTATTCATCGCTTGAGCGTTGGCCATTCCTGCGGCTCGTAACATTGCTTGAAAATTTCGACAATCCTTCTGCAGATGTCCTGACTGCCTCTTCCCATTATTATCAAGGTAGAAATGCATCTGACATGGTCCGTTCATCATTTCCTCGGGAGACACATATGGTCTCTGAAACCTTGGTCCACTATTTTGCCTATTACCCCGGTAGTCACCTCTGTTGTCGCCTTGTTGCTCATTACTTCTTTGGTAATCATCTCGATTATTTCCTTCAGAGTTTCCTCGGAAACCGGCCGATATGTGGCCAGGAGCATCATTATTGTAGAACTAGCGAGAAAATCGCCTTCTATTTTGAAAATTTCGACTGCGGTCCTCCTCTGGCGACCTATGTCGCTTGTTATGTATAGCATCTTCTCCATCTGCCCACTTGTTTGCTATTTCCATCAGTGCTGATATTGTTTTTGGGTTGGTTCTTCCTAGGTCCTCGACGAAGTCTCCTCATCGAATTCCTGCCACGAATGCATCTATTGCCCTCTCGTCAGATATATCTTCGGCCGAGTTTTTGATAATGTTCCACCTCTGTATATATTTTCTCATAGATTCGTCGTGTTTCTGTCTACACGCCCTCAACTCTTCCAGTGATGCTGGTTTCTTGCAGGTGGACCGAAATTTTTTCATGAAGATATCCTCGAAACTATCCAAGTTATTGATGGAACCTGGGGGAAGTTTCTTTATCCAAGATCGTGCGGCTCCACTCAGATGTACCTAGATGCTCTGCATGGCTGTTGCCCTGGTTCCTCCTATCAACTTCACCATCTCGAGATAGTCAACGAGCCAATCTTCAGGATCCTGTAGACCGTCGAATTTCTTGAAATTTTCGGGTAACTTGAATCCTGACGGGACTCGAGTTTTTCGGACTCGTCTCGTAAAGCACGGGAGCCCGCACAGATCTTCATCGGCAACTTCTGGTGAATGCCGATGTTCTCTTCTTTCTTGTCGCGCTCTGTCTACCCTTGCTTGAGCCGTTGTATCTCTTGCTCCACTTGTTCTCGGTGGATCTTGCACTGCTGCAGTGGGTCGTGGACTATTTTGCCTTGTAGTTCCTTCGGGAGGTGTAGATGTGAATGCTGTTCCCATGACTCCAACTCCGGCCATTGACATGTTAAACAATGCTTCTCTCGGGTCTCCGGGGGGTGGTCTGGACGCGAGGATATAAGCTTGCGTTGCCATGTACCCAGCTTCTGGTGTTTTAGGGATAATATTTCCCCTAGTGTCGATAGACATGAAAGACATGTCGAGGTTTTGAACTAAATTCTCCCTCTCTGCTTCAGGTATATTTTGCAGCCGAGATTGTGCTCTCCTTCGAGCTTCTCTGTGACTATCTCCCGAATTTCCTGATTGTCGACTTAGTTCTGCTCTTCGTCTGCTTGACGCGGAAGCTGCTTCCCTTCTTCTGTTCAGGGAAGCTGTTTGTTTTTCCAACTCCCTACTCACACGAGCAAGTCCATATTGGTAGGCTTGCAATTCTTCTACAGTAGCTGTTGTGGTCATCGGTTCTGAACCGTCCATGGCTCTTGCGGCTCTATCCCACGCTGCTTGCGGGAGTTGAACTCTTTCACGAGGTGAAGACCCGACATATTTAGTGCCTAGTCCTCTTCTGAGATCAGCGGGATCGACGTATGGGTTTCCCAAATCGTCGAAAGCCTCTGACGTCTCTGGTTCTGCTCGGCTTGCCTCCTCGATTGCATAGACTTGATGATATTTTGAGTGTTGGTTTTTGTCAGGATTGGTGACACCATCATAAAGATTGGTGAAGACCTTTCCGATGGCAGCAGATTTGTCGATGAAGTTGAAGCTGTCGACGCTATCAGAGTCGCTGCTTATAAAGGAGTCCGCAGACGACTCAAAAGATGTGTCGCTGAAGATCTTGGCGAGCTTTCCTCCTGCCTTGGTGTTGATGAAGCGTGGCGACGAAAGCTCTTCATCGCTTGATGAAAAGTCAGAATCGATTGCTGAAAATTCCGACGAGATCGGAACTTCGAGACGATAAGATCCTTCCTTGTTGACGCTAAATCGGAATTCTCCGAACGTCATGACGATGGGCTCCTCCAGATATGCACATGCATCCAAACGGGAGGGCGGGTGAGGAATAAAATCGACTAGATCAGTTTTTTCCCGTTTACATCGATCCATCGCATTGCTTGCTACCGACGAAGTCGACGATTCTGGACGTGCCATCGAGATCAGCTCCTTGCAACCTCTAAATCCCACAGACGGCGCCAATTGACAAGGGATTAACTTGTCAATGCCTACAGATTGTAGACTAGGGTTTAGTTAGATGTAGAGGGCAAGTAGATCTCGAAGGTTTCAGCCGAAAAGTGCTCGACGAATATGAAACTAGGGTTGTGTTGACAGTAAAATTCGATCCTTTCTTTGTCCCTCGACTCCCCCTTATATAGGAGGCGGAGCCGAGGGTTTCGTAAGACACAAGTTTACAGAGTCCGGGAGGGTTTCTAACCCGTCCCGCAAGATTACAAGTATCCTTTCCTAATACAACTCTAGCTTTCCTTAATAGTATCTTGGGCTTCCGAATCTTCTTATTCTTCGAGTCATGGGCCTTCAGTAAACCCCGGGTACCATCTTCGGCAGGCCCATTGGGGATGCCTATGTCAGGTGCCTCACATCCCGTTCCGGTAGGCATCTTTCCCCTACGCGTGCCCCCAAAGGGTTCCGGTAGGCTCCGGTTCGTTCCACTCCGGAATCTTCTTCATCATATCTTACCGGTACTGCGGCTCTTGCCTGCCGGTACCTTGGTTGCGGCATCTAGCTCATTCACGTAAGCTGCTCTGGGCGCTCGATAATTTTGCCCGGTTTCACCTCTACCGGCATAAGCGTTCCAAGCGTAAGCTTCTCCGGCATAGTCATCTCCGGCATAGCCGTGACCTGCTCTTTGATTTTTTCTTCCGGCCTCATACTGCCCGGCTTGTTGTTTTCCGGTAAGAACCGGATCATACACGATCATCTGCCGCGCATTTCCCTTCTTTTCTCTTCTTCTGTCCGGATGGGGGGACGTTGCCTGCCCATGGGACTTGCTTCCGGCGTTTTTTGTCGAACGCACAGATTTTGATGCCGCGGCTGCTTTGTTTTCTCTAGCAAGCTCAGCATTTTGTTCCTGAATCACGTCAAGCAACTCTCTAACACGATCCTGCTGTTTTGCTAAAGCTTCTCCGCTAAGCGACTCACACAGCTCCATAGCAGCCCTAGCAGCTTTTATGGTTTTATCCGGGCTACTGTACTTAGGTTTCTCTATGATGCTCAAGGATGCAGAGGTACTTTTGCCGGCAAGAACTTCCTTATGCAGATCCTGATCTAAATTGCGAGCCTTAAGCCGGTTTTCCGGCACCCTAGCTGCCTGAGCGCTAACGGAAGCAAAGCCATGGGCAGCGTTATACTCACGTAGGGTTAGGTTCAGCTCGCGCTGCGCGCGGATGATGTCCGCGCCCCCGGAGAGTAGCTTCTTGCGCGTTGCCTCCAGCTCCGCCTGAGCCGCTGCAGGGTCGATGTTCTGCGCGATGGGCGTTGCCAGCACGTTCATCGCTGCTTGGAGAGGAGTCTCCGGTGGCGCTGCAGATGCACTTGCAGCTCCTGGGTCGCGCTCGGTCGGCTGTTTGGCCGCGCGCGTGGGCCTCGCCTGCCCAGCGCCTTCCGCTGTGACCTCCTTGCCGGCGTCAGCCACGCCTGCCATCATAACCTCCACACTGTCGGCGGCGCGGCCCGCGCACAGCCACCTTGGCGGATCCGGCGCCACCAGCACCGGCGAGAGGCACTGGCGCACAGGGACGGTGCCGAAGTAGACGCGGTGGCTGCCGAACTCGATGACGCGGCCGTTCTTGGGGAAGCAGCCCGCGTTGTCGTTGATGAAGTCCAGCGAGTAGATGCGCTGCACAAGCGCAGACACCACCCGCTCGCCGGAGACGTCAAGGAGGCCCGCCCGAATGTGAACTCTAGCAAGCGCCGCTTCATGCCCCACGGTGGGCGCCAACTGTCGTCGTGGTGAACAGACAGATGCCATAGGATGGCTTAAGTTGGGGCCGAATGGGCGCTAGAGGATTCGGGGGAGGGTTTTGATTATATGAGATGGATTTCCGGTTGGTATCTAGAAGAACTTGGCCTTGGCCAGAGGAAGAAGAAGAAGAACACAAGAACAAACTCAGCTCTAGATCTCTCTACTCCGTGATCACACAAGGTTACAGGTTTTTGGATACCAGATAGCATATCCCGCGATGGGGTGTGCCCCCTCTCCTTATATAGGGGAGAGGGTGGCTTACAGGGGAAGAAACCCTAGGAAACCCTAACGACATCTTTGAACAGACAAACTACTTTATAAAGCTACTTTGGCTACCGGTGACGCCGGTATCTCTTTAATGAGGGAGCAATGACGTCCTCCGGTAGCTTTTACGTCATCATCTGCTTTGGCGCCAGGGCTTCGTTTAAAGCTACTTTGCTTAGCTCATCCTTGTCCTCTAGCTCTTGAGAGAATCTTTGACCAGTCTTGCCGACGTGTTACAGTGCACCTCTTACCCGTAATCCGGTATCTTCTTAGCTTATTCCGGTGTACCCCTCCCGGGGATACCGGTAAAGATTTTCTTAGCCAAAAGCATAACTTCATAGCCCGGAATAAACTTTAAACCGGTATCTTGATAGCTCAAACCTTCCGGTTTGCCAGGCCTTTGGCCTACAGGGGGTCATCCCCCCCAACATCTTTTGTAATCATTTGCATTGTTGTCAATTGTTGTCTATGCACAACCCTATTCTTCCACTTACATCCCACACTATTTGCATCAGTCTATCTCATAGATTTATTAAATATCAATGATGAGTTATGTTGCTATTCAAATGCAGGATGAAACTTATGTGCCTCTACTCAAATGGATAAAAAATGATCCTGATGAGGCTGCTGTGAAGACGATGGTGCCGCCACCATCTTCTGAAAACCTCCTCAAGCACAAGGCCACGGGCCAGCTGGGTGGTATCTTTTTCAGTAAGCAGGTATATTTTCTTAATCCTCATACATGATTTGATTTGTCTGTTTATTGCCGGCTTTGTCTAATGCTTACCAATAGTTCGAAACACACACAACCCTATTCTTCCACTTACATCCAGCACTATATGCATCAGTGTCTCATAGATTCATTTTATATATCACTGCTGATGTCTGTTGCTCTTCAATTTTCATATGCACACTGAAACTGCTAAGCCTTCATTGGTCAAAAGGATTGCAACTGCTGCTGATGAGGTATCTGCAGAGGCTTCCACCAAGTTACTGTCAGCCCCACCTTCTGGATGCTTATATAAGCTCAAGTCCAAGGACCATCCGGGCCGTAACCATCCAAGGGTTCGGGTATATTTTCTTAAGCCACATATACATGCCATGATTTATGTCTGATATTATCACCGGCTCTGTCTAATGCTTTTTGGAATTCCGAAACGCCAAATTAGCATGCTTATATTCATCATACACTAAATTTTGACTGTTCGGTTTGTAACATAGTGTTATGCACTCGCTTGTCAACATTTGCATTGCTCTGAACTATGCACTTTACACAACCTAATTCTTCCACTTACATTCAGCGCTACGCACCAGTAGTACCTCCCATGTTTCCTTCACCATCCCGATGTCGAGCTTGCGGCAATATGGCGGGCCCATGTACATCCCCGCATATAACACCTCCTATTGCTCTATCTACCTTTCTAATAACTCCTTCACATAGTTACAGGTATGTATTCTCAATGGTTTAGCATGAATTGGCATATAGTAAAGTCTTGTTTTTAGTCTTCCTGTTTCTTACATTAGTATCAATTTTCACCTGCAGACTGTACCTTGTGAACTTCATCCAATGATTAACCAGATGTGTCCGCATGAAGGGTCTTTCACTATGCATGGCAATGGCAAATTGATGAACACCTACACGGTCTATGAGGTGTATGTCTACAAGACGCAGGCCATCACATATTTGTATGGACATGATTGGAGAAATTTTGCTCATGACTACGGTCTGAAGAAGGGCGACGAGCTGAGGATCAGAAACTCAAACGGGCAGATATACGTAACTGCTTACGGAGTTGGAGACACTTCCAAATATATAATATGTAAATTTTTTGTACTCATATCCTTTGATTACTGCATTCTGAGCAGTTGTTCTAAACCATTCCCTCTGTTCTAGCTTGCTGGGTTTAACATGATCAAAGCTGCAGATCCCCTGATGGAACAGGAGCGGATGTCACAAAGGGCACCCACACCAGCACCAGCACCGGCTTCCCATCTCCTGCATCAGCACCGGTTCCTGTACCAGCTCCGTTTACTGCATCTACCCAGCAGGCCCCTACATCAGCATTGGTTCCTGTAGAGGCCACATATACTACACCTGCCCAGCAGTCTCCTGCATCAGCATTGGTTCCTCTAGCTGCACCGTTTACTGCACCTTCCCAACAGTCTCCTGCATCAGCACCGGTTCCTCTAGAGGCACCGTTTACTGCACCTGCCCAGCAGTCTCCTACATCAGCACCAGCTCGTGTACCAGCCCAGGCTCCTGCACCTGCCCCAGCCAGATCACCGAGGTCTCAGCTCATTGTTGTGGCCACCCGTGTGGTAAACAGGACGCATCTGAAGGCTATGTTCGTGAGTATATGACAGCATAACTGCTCTTATCTTGATGTCTTCTCTGCTCAAAGTCTCACATGGTTCAGTCTTCAGTGCATTGGTGCCATTGACTAATTTTTGGTGGTATCTCTTGCTTTGAATCATAAATTGCCTAAAAGTATCTCCAAGGATCTCAATGCTGGCCGAAGGGGCAACATATCCCTCGTCATGGACATTGAAGGTCTCACCGTGGAGGGACGGTACTCCGTCAGTCCCATAGATGGCCGCTTGGCTGTTACTTCTAGGTGGAAAAAGTTCATTGACGGTGCCAAACTTCGCATTGGATCAAAGTTGAAGGTCAAGATCTTTCGATGCCGCTGTGACATGCTGGTCATAAAGTTTGCGGTTGTCTTGTTCTGTTGTCCCATGAGCCCTTAGCAAATGCATTTGTAGTTATACTTATAAGGTTATCTTATCTGAAATGCTAATTAATTGTATGGGTGGTAAAACTCTGGCAAGCTTTTGCTCTTAGCAAGTATGTATGTATGATCAGCTATTATGATAACTAATGTTTGTGTTCATCTTAATTTGCATTTCCGTTTTAGAAAAAAACTTAATTTCTATTATGGCTGACCTGTTAGAGAACTATCAGATTGAACCCACAACATGATTCAAATAGAATCATTACACCGAGCCACATGTCTTGACCTTGCTATACACTACTTCCATTAATCAGTGCAAGAATGCTTACCTGAGCTGCCTGAACCACGGCAGATTCGAATCCACCTTAGCTATCTAGAAATACAACCTTTGCAGAAAAAGGATTTGCAGTACGAGGAGGCTGACATTGGGGACCCATGAGCCAGAAGCGTCGTCAACGTCTTAAAGGCGGCAGGAGGTCGAAAGAAAAAATTAGCCAAAAATCAGTTGGTAAACAAAATCCAAGAAAAGAAACATTTACCTTTCTGAGAGGATGACATGCGGGACCCATGAGGCAGCAGCATCCTCAACTATTCCAAGGCGGCAGGGGATCAAAAGAAAAAAGGAAATAGCCAGAAATTAATTAGGGTCAAAAATAAATCTATCAAAGGAAACTTTTATTGTTCATAGAGGATGACATGTGGGACCGACACCGCCACTGCGTCGTCATCGTTTCAAAGGGGGCAGGGGATCAAAAGAAAAAGGCAAATAGCTAGAAATTAGGGGTAAAAAATAAATCCAACAAAGGAAACTTTTATTATTCATAGAGGATGACATGCGGGACCCATGAGCCAGCAGCTTCCTCAACGTTTCAAAGTCGGCATGAGATCGAAAGAAAAAGGCAAGTGACCAAATATCAGGAGCCAAAAATAATCCAAGAAAAGAAATTTTATTGTATATAGAGGATGACATGTGGGTCCCATTTAGCAGCAGCGGTCTCAAAGTTTCCAAGCACTACAAGAAAATTTCTGATAGACAACGTCCCAAAATCGTCAACTAAGGGGCATTTTCGTCGCCTATGGGCCTAACCCGACGATATGGGTTCTGTTGTCGAAACTGCGTCAGGCAAAGTCCTACGACGTTTTTTTCGGTCCGTCGCCTTTGGGCGCCCTTCCGCCATGGAAAATCGGACCGTTGCGCAAGTGTTTTCGGGAGCCCGTTGACTGCTGACGTCATGCAAACTGACACGTGGCAGACGCCGTTAACCGGCAGTTAACGGCGTTAACCGGCTGCAACCCCGTGGTAGATGGTAGGCCCACACGAGGCCTCCCACGTCTTAAGCGGGCCGGCCCATTAAGTTTGCGGGCCGGGCCAGCTGACTTAGTTTGACCGGTCAACTATATAGCTGGGCTGGTCCATTAAGTATGTGGGCCGGTCCTAACCTCTAAGGTTGACTGGTCAAAACTTAAATGGGCCGGCCCACTAAGCATGTGGGCCGGGCCGAATGCACTCGTTTGACCGGTCAGCAGGCAAAAGGGCCGGCCCACAAGACATGCGGGGCCCACTTTCCTGTTATCGGGCCGGCCCATTTAACAAGTGGGGTCCACCTTTAAGCAACTGGGCCGGCCCAAGAAGTTAGTGGGCCGGCCCAATTAGCATGTGGGTCCCACATTCCTGTTAAAGGACCGGCCCGTTTAGTATGTGGGGTCCACCATATAGCAACTGGGCCGGCCCACGAAGTTAGTGGGCCGGCCCAATAAGCAGGTGGGTCCCACTTTCCTGTTAAAGGGCCGGCCCATTTAGTACGTGGGGTCCACCATATAGCAAGTGGGCCGGCCCAACAAGATAGTGGGCCGGGCCAAAAACACAGGTGGGTCCCACATTCTAGTTAAAGGGCCGGCCCATTTAGTATGTGGGGTCCACCATATAGCAATTGGGCTGGCCCAACAAGATAGTGGGCCGGGCCAAAAACACAGGTGGGTCCCACTTTCCAGTTAAAGGGCCGGCCCATTTAGTATGTGGGGTCCACCATATAACAAGTGGGCCGGCCCAACAAGATAGTGGGCCGGGCCAAAAACACAGGTGGGTCCCACTTTCCTGTTAAAGGGCCGGCCCATTTAGTACGTGGGGTCCACCATATAGCAAGTGGGCCGGCCCAACACGCTAGTGGGCCGGGCCAAAAACACAGGTGGGTCCCACTTTCCTCTTAAAGGGCCGGCCCGTTTAGTATGTGGGGTCCACCATATAGCAAGTGGGCTGGCCCAATAAGATAGTGGGCCGGCCCAATAAGCAGGTGGGGCCCATAGTGGTGTAACCGGGCCGGCCCAGTTAGTAAGTGGGGTCCACCAAAACGCAAGTGGGCTGGCCCAACAGGTCGGCGGGCCGGCCCAATAATATATGCGGGGCCCACTATCCTGTTAACGGGCCGGCCCAATTAGCAAGTGGGGTCCACCACAAAGTTAGTGGGCCGGCCCAATAAGCTTGTGGGGCCAGCTTTCTGTTACAGGGCCGGCCCAGTAGTGGGTGGGGTCCACCTTTTATATGCCGGCATAATAGGCGCTTTAGGATTTTGCGGGCCGGCATATATGTGATTTCGCTTAATTGGGCCGTTTAAGGGATGGGAATTTGTGATTTAGATACTGAGAATATTTACGCAGCACATGATTTCTGTCGGATAGCCTCACTTACCACAAGCACCATAGAAAAAATGCGCGAAAGTACTATAAAAACTAACTAAATATTACATCAGCTGCAAGGCTTTGAAAAAATATTACAGAACCCAGAGAAATTGAATGGTAATTAAACCTAGCAATACAATGAAGCCATTCGGCAATCTTTTAAGTTGTCCATGCAACACCTATATCTGAAACAAAAACATTACAAGTTAAGACAGCAACAATGGAAAGGCAAAGACACTACAAAATTGTTTGCCAAAGAATTTGGAACTCATCATTTCGTTGTTATAACAAGATCATTGTAATGCGCACAATAAGCAAACAAAGAGTGCATGCCGCATACCAATAGCCAATATAACAGAGCACGTTAGAATGAAATAGCGGACTTACTACTGTCGAGTCCCATGCAATCCAACATGTTCAGGGAGTACAAAATTGGCATGAACAACATAGTAGCAGGCTATAAATTTTGTAACAACGGCCGAGCAAGATGAAGTTATGATGGCTACATCTACGGACGGGGAATGTAAACCAAAAATAGAAGTTACGATGGCAGAAGCTAAAGAGGAGGGAATGTGAACCAACATGTGCCAAGTGCAATTACTTCAAATTGGCCGTGAACTAAATAATACTCCTGAACTTATAGTGAAGGGGATGCAAATCAAAATACTCCTGAACTTATAGTGAAGGGGATGCAAATCAAGATGTTTCGGGATATAAACTTCTATAATAGCTAGGAATAAAACAGATAGAAGTTATAATGGCATCACTCATAAACTTGTAGATAAGGGATTGCAAATCAATTTGTTTCGGGATATAAAGTTGTAATGAGCAACACATAGAGGATAGTAAATGCTACGGCTTAGGATGGACCAGAAACGGAATATAGTGGGATCACCTGTGAACTTGTAGAAGGGGGAATGCACACCAATATGTTCAGCATTCCATATGTGAGCGCCATGCCAAGTAAGAGAAACAAGTTAATATTGCAGCATTTGAAGAATCAGGTTGCAGACAAAATTATGATCGAAGTAGCTACTGTGACGAGATCAAATAAATTTGTACTGCAGGATGGCAGAGCGATAGCATGCAGGAACTAATAGCAGGCAGTTACTTTGTTAGCTTACGACGAAGTAGATAGAAATAACTACGGCATCACCTGTAGTACGGGGAATGCGAACCAACATGTTCGGGGAGAACAAGATTGGCATGAACAAAATAGTAGCAACCTATAATTTTTGTAACAACGGTCGAGCAAGATAGAAGTTATGATGGCTACATCTACGGAGCGGGGAATGCAAACCAAAATGTTTAATCGCTTAAAGTTAGCAATGAACTAGAGAATAGCAAGGTGTTACTGTCATAGCTAGGAATGAACTAAAAGAGCTTCAGACAACAAGCATCTGAACCCAGAACATGGCGCTAAAACAAGGGACTTACATTAGGAGAAGCACTCTGTGGGAGTCACAGCAGATCTTCCTGGGGTTGATAGATCCGGTGATGAAGTACACTACATGTGCTACTTGGGGTTGGAGAGACGGCCATTACACTTCTTGGTTACTCATCTCATCTGCAAAAACGTAATGGCGCGTTGTTAGCACAAACAGGTTCCCCCAAGATTAAAGAAGAACTTGCAGGCAAGCAATAGAAAAGCGACAGTAGAAGAGTTTAGATCATGCACGGCGCCGGTGAAGCAGATCCGGTTAATGCATAGTGGTGTCGGTGAGCTAGATCCGATGCGGTGGAGGACGGATCCGGCGAAGCGGCTCCGGTGGGGTGGACGATACCGCAGCTGAAACGACTGCGGTAGACTGCTGGATGAGTATATGGTTTCGAGGTTCGGCGGGGATGATCCGGTCCGGTTGATGACGACGTCGATGAAGCGGCTCCGGCAGACAGCCGGATGACGAGGATCGCGAGGCCTCGGGTAGGCCAGGGAAGTCCGGCGGGGATGTTCCGGTGCGGTGGCCGTGGAGGTGGGAGAGAGAGGGACTTGGGAAGTTCCGGTGGGTGGTCTCAGAGGAGAGAGTGAGGGAAATGAATTTTTTCGGGGAGTTTCCGGAGCTAGGGAGGTGGTGATCGAAAAAAATGACGGGTAGACCCCCCACCAACCGACTTATACATGGACATTGTTGTCATCTTTACGAGGGTAGAATGGGAAGTTAGAAGCGTGTGAAATATTTGTATTTTTCGGGCGGGAAGTTTTGCCGCTGGAATGAGATTTCGAATTTGGCCACAATCCAAGTACTAAGTAATACAAAAATATGAGACCGTACTAGTACGGCCAAATGTCACATCAATTCATCATCACGTTGAAAATCGGTTACCACGATCATAATTATTGGCCGTTGGCACATCGGTTCTCCAACGCTTGATCCAACGGTCAAAGTTCCTTTTTTAAGAGAACGGTCAAAATTCATTGGATTCGCTCGGGAAGCTGCGCGCGCCAAAACGAGTATGACGAAGATGTTTCTAGAGTTCTCACGGACGCGCCTTGGCGATACATTGAATGCAAATCTTGCAAGGTCAAAAAAAATGCAAATCTTGCAGGATCGTATGTGGCTGCTATGAGCTGAAGTACTCCATGAGACCATGAACATACATGTAGATGGGAATCCCATGTAGACGATCTGAAGAACGACCCGCTGCATCTTTCACAAATCCATCTACATGACATGATAAACTTTAATTAAGAAGCAGCCACGTAACAATTATTGCCCAAAATCTAACGGGTTCGACAATAAGCTGGTAATTCTCTATTATATATAAACACCAAAAAAATATAGCAAGTAAGAAAGGAGTGTCAATGCCACCAGGACTTACAAAAAAAGGGAATTAGCACTTCGTAATCTCTTTGTTTTTACACATACCTTCTGCTCAGGAATCCAGGGCCTAGGGTCACATCAAGTCATAATCAGAAACCAAAGTCGGTTCCCATGTTCTCCAATTCAAAACGCGTACAAAATATTTCAGTGTGTGAAATAATTGTATTCGATAGGCAGGAGGTATATGCTACAGTGTTGAGATTTTGAATTAGACGGTTGTTAAGCTATTGATTATATGGAGTCGAAATTTGGTAGCATACATAAGTATCTCTGTTCACAACTCGCATGTACAGAAGCAGGAACAGCTGTTGTGTTGCAGCACAACACAAAGGAGAAGCACTGTTCCGTTCATTGCACTCAATACAGCGATGAATGAACCAGACCGGTTGACAAGCTTCTAGACCTGGGCTATATGTAGAAAGCTGGAAATCAATGGATCACAGAAAATCATCAGTGTCAAGCTTTAATGCACTAGCCAACGCGACCAAAAGTCCGAACTTGAGACTATGGGCTCGATACCATGTCAAGCTTCATCCACGAGCCAACGGAACCACAAGTCGAACCGATGGAAAGGGCTAGGCAATCCACTTATAATATTAACAATCAGCGGGGTTCCGGTTCAAAAAAAAATCCACATCACAACAAGGAAACGACCACCAAGATCATAGCAATTGCAGATAAATGCACCTACGAAATATGCTCAGACTAAGGAACCATTTTACAAGACCAAGGTAATGACCCGTCACTTGTCCCCGTTCATCTCCAATTATCTAGCGAGATACTCTTCTTACTACTTACTAGCATTCCTAACCTGCTCCGGTAGGGCCTCCTTACGTGCTGCTATCGTTCTAAAATTGTCGACTTCTAGTCTTAGCGCTGCTGATGCAGCTCGTTCTACTTGGAGTTGCTCCTCTAGAACTTGAGCGTGCAAATACTTTGACTTGGACATGGACTTGCACTTCAGCAGTCCAGCATTCCGTAAGAAAGTGTTTTTGGCAATGCCTTTCTTTTTTATAGCCATAGAAAATGCCTTCACACATTCTTCATCGGTTTTTCCAGACCGTTTTTACCGGGTTTTGTCATCTCTAATTTCATATCTTCCTGCAAAAAATTCAGTTCGTACACATGTGTAAACATGATAGTTACTACAGAGAAACTTGCTGATAGTAGATTTATCATGTGTATGACCTAGTTTTATTCCTACAGTTTGGCATGTCTGATTCACATCACATGAATTTTAATAAACATATATAATATCATATTGACATGTACTTTACTACTCCTACAAGTTGGGATGTGAGTCGTCACAAAATTTCAATCTTTGAGAAGACTTACAAGAACACTATGTGCGACTTCTCCAATCACTTCAAGTTTGTTCTTCTGGCATGCTTCAAAAATCTCTGGCAGAGTCATCTCTTTGTTTGGTTCCCTTTTACTTGCATTATGTAACATCTGCATTTTTGTACTTGTTGCGGTCAGAAACCCACCGTCGAGCAACGACTGGCAACACCGTAGAGCCGGGAACAACTAGGGCTGCGGCTGGCCCTAGTCCCTCAGAGCGACGGCCCGCAAAGCCTTCTGGTCACACGTCCGATGCTGTCGCAAGGGCGTGCCACCGGACCTATACCTGGTCAGGAAGGTGTTGGATGATGCCTCGCTTAGTTTCCTGCGGGGCACACACGTAAACGTTAAATACGAGCCTCGATCGGCTCTCAGGTTATCCTGTGAATCGGCTCAAAGAGCCGATCCACCCATGATTTGAAAAAGGTGTCCGAATATATGGTGGTCCTGCTTGATCAAGATAAAGCTAATGCGATCTACGACGATTTAGGGTTTTCACCACATAATCGGATCATCCTATTCACGATTGGGCCTCGCGCTCGCGTACGGTGATCGTAAGCCGATCCTAGACAGGGCCTAAAAACCAACACGAGGTTGATCCCCGGAATATCCTGTCTAGGGCTAGCAAACTACACCCTACACGCCGCTGGATCCTCCAACCCTTTGTAAGGCCTAACTATTGCGGATATTAAACTAATCCTTGAAGAACAAGGAGCAACCGTAACGGATCGGATCTACTGAACAATGATCAAGCGGGGTGCCGCCCCTACACCTAAGATAGGTGTAAGGGCGGCTAGATGCATAAGGGTTGCACTACGACATCATATGATACTAAGAACAATGCTAACCCTAATACATCTAAGATAACTACGTTGCTCGCCATCAAAAAGGCTTCAGCACGAGCAACGCATGAACAACGTGGATAGACTTCTGCTGCCTAGATCGCAAGATGCGATCTAGGCAGCATGGTGCTTACCGGAGAAACCCTCGAGACGAAGGAGTTGGCGATGCGCCGAGTTTGTTGTGTTGAACGTTGGTTGTTTTTATTCCATAAACCCTAGATACATATTTATAGTCCAGGGGACTTTCTAATTTAGGCGTGCACCTAACCGTGCACGGGTAAAGCTCTAACTTCTAAACTAAGATGCGATCTAATATGTTACAGATACACGGGCAATTTAGCCCAACTTGGTATAAAAGGCCGATTCACGTATTTCTTCCGTATATAATCTTCAAACCCATCTTGATCGCGGCCCACCTCTGACTCGGTCAAATTCTGGTGATAACACATGCTCCCCTGGTTTTGGAAATGACATTTCCAAAATCATTATGCTTTTCCTTCGTCGGGTCATGTCATGGCAGAGCAGAACTGCCGCAGAATCTCCCATCATTTCGCCTCGCCTCCTGGGCTTCTCTGCACGAATTGATAATTTCGGCACCACGTCCTCGAGAACCGCCACGGCATTAAATCTCCACTACACCATCTTTATTTACCCGTGCCGAACGGTTCGCCACTCCATCCCCTTGCTCTGTTCTGTCCACCAGCGCCCCAAAAACCCTCTTCTTCTGTAGCAATGTCTTCCTCTTCCTCTTCCTCCTCAGGTTTCCCTCTCCAAACCTCGCCGAAGAGCAAGATTGAAGACGACCCCCACTCCGGGGCGAACCCCATCCCCTCCGACAAGGAGGAGAAAAAAGGAGAAGAAGTTAAGACGACGGCCCCCTCCTCCACCAGGCTCCCTCCGAAGAAGCGCTCCCGCATGTGGGCGGACAGCGAGGACGAGGATGATGACGAGGAAGAAGAAGAAGAGGAGGAGGAAGATGATTCCTCCTCTTCCGCTGGGTACCCGCCGACGAAACGCCTCCGCACTTGGGCGGACAGCGAGGATGATGATGACGACGAGGAAGAAGAAGCCCCGGCCGATGGCTGGGGCAGCAGCGGCGAGGAGCTTCCTGGGAGCAGCGCCGACGACATCGACGACGGCGACGATGAGGACAGTGACGACTAGTAGAGTAGAACTAGTAGTAGCAGTGCACTAGGCACCCAATCCCTCTTTTGAGAGCCATCGGCTCTTTTCTGTAAAGCTGCTCCTTTGAATTAATGAAAATTGTTCTTCCAATTTATCTCTCAATTAATCCAATTTCAGTCCTTCCGCTTGCCACACCAAGACCGATAGCAATGTATCGGACTTTTCCTTTTAGACGCCCATGAAGTCGGACTCAGATATCGGTTAAACCGTCAGTCAAGCACTCCTCAAATTCGGACTGTGATTCGATACTCCGCAATCCTACAGCCGATGCCTGTTCATCAGCCATTTTGAGAATCCAGTCTCCTTCCCTTTCTTGCAGCAACAGGACGGTCAAAACCCTGTAAAGACGACGGCCTCCCTTTCCGGCTCCCCTCCGTAGCCTCAGCAGTCTTCTTCGGCAAACAGCCCAGCGCTTTCGGAGAAGGCCACGATGTAGGGTAAGTCGATGCAACTCCAATCGGCTCCCAAAAATAGAGCATCTACCAAATTAGCTGCCCCCCGAGCCTTAGTCGGGGCGAAGACAATGATGTGGACACGCAGCAAAAAACTGTCACATAGAGTCAGCCAAATGTGCCGCCATTGGTCTCAAGTCATAACGCAGAGGCAGCCGATTTCAACAACATCGGCCCCCTAGAGAAGAGAACCTTCAGGGTGAGCTTCCCCCCGAGCTTCTTCAGTCCGCTTCTTGCACCTTGCTGGTCAGGTCGGCTTCTTTCCTTTGGCGGACTTGATGCAACCACCCTTAACCTGATCTGCACGTCCATGCTGCTCTTGGCATTGGTCATGGTTATGATCCCTCAAACTTATCCAAGCTGATCTGGTGGGCCCTCTGCTTATAACAGTTGTACCTCTTGAGTCGATGGCCATGCATCGGCTTTCTATCCTTAAGTCGATGGCTGTGCTTAAAAAATTTTGAATTTTTTACGGCCGATTTATGTATCGGCCCCTATGCTTCAATACCCATCATCAAAGATTATCTTGAGCTGCTGGGCATTAGGAAGACACTTTCCCTTCATATCCTCGTGTTGTATCCATGTAGGTGCCCCCCGAGCCGATTCTGCTAGGTAACTGCTGAAATCGGCTCTATGATTAGCCAAGGCACTCTATGTGAACGTCGGCTCTGTTAGGACCAGTGTGCACTTCTTCCAGCTCATTAACCGACGAAACCTCATTGCCCATTAGATTGGCGTTGAACCAAGGCAGGACGGATGGTGAGGATAATTTTGGCCGATTGCTGGAATCGGCCTCCACGTTGCTTTGCTCGACGAAGGTTTTGCTTCCTTCAGAATTCTTTGGGGCCGATCTCCTGGATCAGCATCGCCACGTTTGTCCATAGACGCTGCGTTTTGCTACACAGTTGGGTCCGTGGGTGAGACCAACCTGGTCCCATCCTGTGTCACATTGATGCGCTCGCAGTCGTTGAAGCTGGGTGCCTCGTGTAACCTCGGAGCACCAAACTCCGTTGGAAGGACGAGCACCATGTTTGTGCCAGCCGATGTTTCATCATCGGCTTTCCTTTGCTTGGGGCGCCACTCTTTTCTTTGTGGCCGACCTTCTTCGTCCAGGGTTCGCTGAATCTTAGCGGCTAGATCAGGCCGCGCCTTCCTCAACGTGTGTAGGTATAACCTTTCAGCTTCCTCCAATCCACGTAGTCGCTGAACCCTTCGCTTATGGGAACGGCTGAGCCCATCATGGCACCACCTTGGCCGATGATACCTGTCTTCTCCTTCATCATCGTCCTCAAGTTCCTCGAGATCTTCCACCCGAGCAGGCTCAACCTGTTTGTTCCGAGGCGGGAGAGGCCCTAGACGTTTGAACACGGACACGTTAGCTGCATCCCTCTTCCTTTGTTTGCATTCTGGGCAATTGCCGATTGTAGGCAATCGGCTCATTCCTGAATCCCAGCAGTGTCTGAAGAAGGGGCAGTCCCAGTGCCTATCCACGTCGTCTTGCTCCCTCGGCTTCTCCTTGGCGTGGCGCTCATATCGCTCCTCGTCGTGATCATGCCGACGACGTCTCCTGTCATCCCTAGCCAGCCGATCTTTGTCATCATCATCGCTGGATCGTCGGCGTTGGTCATACTGACTCACATACTTGTTGAGGAGGTGATCAGAGAGAGGTCGCTGATATCTTATGTTTTTCACTTCTCCCTCTGTGATGTAGCGCTTGCCGTCGTGGCGGAGCCGATCGCGTGGAGCGGCTTCCTCTGTGTCTTTGCTATGAGAGCAGCTGCCCTCATCTCCGTCGTTACCGGAGTGGTGCCCAGGTCCCACCATGTTGATATTGCACGAGAAATTTGGCTGGCACTCTCCATGGTAAGAATACTCCACCATGTTAACGGCGGGGAAGGGGTGTGTGTCGACCTTCATGGCGTACTGGTTAAAAATTAGCCGTCCTTTTTCTATCGCCATTTGGATCTGCTGGCGCCACACCCTGCAGTCGTTGGTGGTATGGGAGAACGTGTTATGCCATTTGCAGTATGGCTTTCCGTTCAGCTCCTGCACCGTGGGGATCTTGTGGCCTTCGGGTACCTTCAGCTGCTTCTCCGTGAGTAAGAGGTCGAAAATCTGCTCAGCTTTGGTCACGTCAAAGTTGAACCCTTTTGGAGGACCTTGTGGCTTAACCCACTTACAGGACACGGGGATTGCCGTCCGAGTCCATTCAGCCACTGCTACCTCCTGATCTCCCATAGCACCTTCATCCTCGTCTGCCTCAACCAGGACCACCGCACGCTTGAATTTGTCCTGGTAAACATCTGGGTGGCGCTGTTCATATGCGACGAGCTACGCACCATGTGCGCCAACGAAGGGTAGTACGCTTGGGAGGCCACGTCCTTGATCGATGATGAGAGACCCACCACCGCCAACTCGACTGCTTCTTTTTCACTTACATGAACCGAATAGCATCGGTTCCTAATGGTCCTGAAGCGCTGGATGTATTCTGCCACTGTTTCCCCGCGCTTCTGTCGCACTTGTGCAAGATCGGCAATACCAGCCTCGGAAGCTTCTGAGTGATACTGTAGGTGGAACTGCTCTTCCAACTGCTTCCAAGTCCGGACTGAGTTCGGTGGCAGCGATGTGTACCACCCGAAAGCCGATCCCGTGAGGGACTGTGCGAAGAACCTCACACGCAGCTCGTCTGATGCTGAGATAGTGCCCAGCTGTGCCAAATATCGGCTCACATGCTCGACGGAGCTGGAACCATCCGATCCACTAAACTTTGTGAAGTCAGGAGCCGATATTTGGGAGGTAGCGGAATCAATTCGTACTCGTTGGGGTACGGCTTGGTATAGCCGATTGTCCTCCTTTTCGGCATCATGCCGAACTGGTCTTTTAGGATCGTACAAATCTCATCCGCGGTGATGGCCGAAGGCGTTGGACCCTGAAGATTCGCCGGGGTGGCATACTTGGCCAACCATGCTTGCTTTTCTAGTTCTGAGCCAACTGCAGGAGCTGAGCTCTGGAGGTTTGTCGGAGTGGCATACTTAGCTATCCACGTTTGCTTCTCAAGATCCGCTCCCGACGTTCCTCCTGCTGTTCCAGAGGCCCCTGCTGTCGCAGCCTGGTTCGCGAGTGCCCAGTTACTGCAGTCTGGCACGTATGCGCACGTGTATCCGTGCGGGATCTCCTTGGGCGCCTCATGTAGGAATTGGTAGTCACTTGGGTTACCACCAATCTTGTAGACGACGTAGGCCGATGAGCTCGGCACTTCGGGCGCTGCCAACGCGAACGGCAGCGGTGGACGGGAGTGGAGTGGCATCTCCCCTTGGTATGTCCCCAGCGCCGGTCCTGACGGAGAGTACCGGTGGCTCATGATTTCCTGGATCACGCGAAGAGCGACACGCTCCAAAGTGTTCACCAGGCTCTCAGAATGGCGGTGCAGCGAATGAGCCACCATGAAGTTGATCTCCTGACGCAGCGACCTGGTGCGTTCTTCTGACGGGGTGGACAGGTCCACTCCATCGAGCGCGCCTTCGGGTGAGAACCCCTTCCACCCGATGCCATGGGAGCGGGTTACGTGGAAAGAGCCGATGAGGTCGGCTTCGAGGACTGCCTTGATCTCGTCATGCTTCTTCTGGAGCTCGTCAGTCAGGTCCTCGTACTTAACCGGAGTGCTTTCCGCCATCTCGGATGTAGATGGCGATGCGGTGGATGTCGAAGATTGTCCCACCGGGCGTGCCAGAATGTGTTGCGGTCAGAAACCCACCGTCGAGCAACGACTGGCAACACCGTAGAGCCGGGAACAACTAGGGCTGCGGCTGGCCCCAGTCCCTCGGAGCGACGGCCCGCAAAGCCTTCTGGTCACACGCCCGATGCTTGTCGCAAGGGCGTGCCACCTGACCTATACCTGGTCGGGGAAGGTGTTGGATGATGCCTCGCTTAGTTTCCTGCAGGGCACACACGTAAACGTTAAATACGAGCCTCGATCGGCTCTCAGGTTATCCTATGAATCGGCTCAAAGAGCCGATCCACCCATGATTCGAACAAGGTGTCCGAATATATAGTGGTCCTGCGTGATCAAGATAAAGCTAATGCGATCTACGACGATTTAGGGTTTTCACCACATAATCGGATCATCCTACCCACGATTGGGCCTCGCGCTCGCGTACGATGATCGTAAGCCGATCCTAGACAGGGCCTAAAAACCAACACGAGGTTGATCCCCGGAACATCCTGTCTAGGGCTAGCAAACTACACCCTACACGCCGCTGGATCCTCCAACCCTTTATAAGGCCTAACTATTGCGGATATTAAACTAATCCTTGAAGAACAAGGAGCAACCGTAACGGATTGGATCTACTGAACAATGAATAAGCGGGGTGCCGCCCCTACACCTAAGATAGGTGTAAGGGCGGCTAGATGCATAAGGGTTGCACTACGACAGCATATGATACTAAGAACAATGCTAACCCCAATACATCTAAGATAACTACGTTGCTCGCCATCAAAAAGGCTTCAGCACGAGCAACGCATGAACAACGTGGATAGACTTCTGCTGCCTAGATCGCAAGATGCGATCTAGGCAGCATGGTGCTTACCGGAGAAACCCTCGAGACGAAGGAGTTGGTGATGCGCCGAGATTTGTTGTGTTGAACGTTGGTTGTTTTTATTCCATAAACCCTAGATACATATTTATAGTCCAGGGGACTTTCTAATTTAGGCGTGCACCTAACCGTGCACGGGTAAAACTCTAACTTCTAAACTAAGATGCGATCTAATATGTTACAGATACACGGGCAATTTAGCCCAACTTGGTATAAAAGGACGATTCACGTATTTCTTCCGTATATAATCTTCAAACCCATCTTGATCGCGGCCCACCTCTGACTCGGTCAAATTCTGGTGATAACAGTACTACCATTTATAAATCGAATAACGTGGTTGAAATGGAGGATCATAATATAAGCTGCACACTGGTGTATATACTCTGCATGATCTTTTACTAAAATATTTCTAAATAGCAGTATAAAACAACATGTCCTTACTTTTTGCCGAATGTGCACTATAAGGTTACGAGATCCCGTACGGCTAGGTAAAAGTAGTTTACCGCGGTTTTTCTGATTCTGTTTAGCCAAATTATGCAAAAGGAGACTAGTGAGACAACTTGCTATAAATAAGAATCCAAGATGTGATCTGGTCTCGGTCTTACAAATCATACCATATTCTTTGGATCAGACCGGTGCTTCACAAGATCTCCCCACTGTTTGTCGGTCATTTGCTTAAAAGGAGATATAGTTGGAACACTCCCGGTAATCTTTCCGGTGAAGTATTTCTTCTTTAGCTCTGCTGCGATGCGGCGCGAGACGGTCTGAGAATAGACTGTTGAGAACATGCTTTACTTCCTCTTGGTCCTCATCGAACTCGAACCTTAACTGTTCACAACAATATAAACCGTTGGTGCGATATACATAGAGCCAACAACAAGCTAGAAGGAACGGGACGTGCCAATGTGGTATACTAGTATGAGTAACATTACCAAGAGAAAGATGACTTACGTGTAACCTGTGCACTAATTTTTCAAAATGCGCGAGAGGTGTCTACGTGCTCTTTCCATGTTGGGAAGATAGGAATTTCATTCTGACGAAAATTCCTACATCCGATG
Source organism: Lolium rigidum (assembly GCF_022539505.1). Lineage (NCBI taxonomy): Eukaryota > Viridiplantae > Streptophyta > Magnoliopsida > Poales > Poaceae > Lolium > Lolium rigidum. The sequence goes on along the minus strand of NC_061513.1, from coordinate 190,738,219 downwards.
CTAATTTACAAGATTCTTACGGGTCCGGTGGCCTTACGCCACCTACGATAGATGAAAGGCGAAATCTTGATTCCATCCCAGCAAGCTTAGCTACGAACATTTTCCCTACTGTTGGGCCCCTCGTTTTTCTTGATCGTGGTGCAACTACAAAGTTAAGCATTACATCAAGCTATCAAGGTAGATATATATATTTATATATATATATATGTTTATTTATTTATGTATAAAGTATAACTTTATAACGGAGAATGAAACTATAAGCATTGGAAAATGTACCTTCTTCGGTGTGGGGCTCATCCTCGGGGAGTTGTCTATGGCGGGACTAATATGGGTCGGTGGGAGATCATCAACAGTTTGTTGATGTTGTGCTAGCAGTGTTTGGCCAGTTGTGGTTGTGTCGGCTGGTACTGGTACAGTGTGTCCTTGGGCAGTATTTCCTACCACAGCTCTTGCTGATCCCAATTGTGGCTGAGAAGTTGCCGTGGAAACTGGTTCTGCTGCCAATTGTTGTTGAGAAGTTGCTGTGGAAACTGGTTCTGCTGCCAATTGTGGCTGAGAAGTTGCTGTGGAAACTGGTTCTGCTGCCAATTGTGGCTGAGAAGTTGTTGTGGAAACTGGTTCTGCTGCCGATTGTCGCTGGTTGACTGGATTGGTAACAGGTGGCTGATTCAACCGCTTGGGGTGTTCACCACGTTTTTTATTTCAGTATTCTTAGCATTTGCGTTATTTTCTTCAGCTAGTGCCATGAATCGCTGAGACTGTCTAGTAGCAGAAGCAGATTTCTTTTTTGGTTGCAGCTGTTCTATCACCGATTCAGGTACCTGTTGCAAGGTCTTCCTCTCATTGGTTGTTCCTGCGAAATTCTTACTTGAAGGCTGCAGATTCCTAGCACACATAAACGATATTTCGGTCTACGAAGTCCCATATATGATGATATGCAAATGGAATAGAATGAAGAATAGTAAAGGATGACGTGCATGCTTGAAACATATATATGATGCGTTAAGGAGACCTAGAGGTGGCATGTGAACATGTTTGGTGGGATTCGGGATACAAATATACAACACATGGAAGTTGCAACGAGATATCTCCAAGTAAAAAAACAGAAATCACCTGGTGGGGTTGAGGAGAATGGTCAAGCAAGGCATCTTCCTGAGTCAGCTCTCCAAGAGGCTCAGCAGGATCAAATTGTGAGTCATAACATTGTTCTTTATCTTTGGGGAGGGAAAGGGTTCTTCTCCGATTTTGTTCAGGTTTGCACTAGAGGCAATAGCGTTACAGATGTTTGTGCCCACACGGCTTGCATATCTTCTACATATATTCCGTCTCCGTTTCTCTTTTAATTCATTCTGTATTGCAATAATATCTAGCATGCATTACAAAAAAAATGCTAATGAGATGGCGGTGCAAGTAAGCAAAAAAATACTTTTCGAAATCACATGCATAACGAATGCGGCCATATCAACCTTCTTGGAAGTGGGCGCGTGTACGCTTTGGTTTCCTGCCGTGGACCATGTAGGAGCCCATCTCTCCAGTCCGGTGGACGGAAGGAGTAGGGGATTAAGATACGAGAACCCGGCGATGGTGACTGTCGCTGACAAGGCGGCGGTGGAAGTCGGCTACGGAGGAGCTCGTATGGTACAGTGGTCGTCGGTGGGGGTGGGGGAGGTGGAAGCTACTCCGGCTTGCTAAAAAGCAAGGGAGACGGCGGAACGTCGTCGGTCACTACGGTGGCCGATGAGAAGGCGATAGTGCTTGGTGTGGGAGTGGGACGGTGGGCCGGCGCCGGCGTGTGAGATGATCCGGTGGGTCATGCGGGGTGGAAGCGTGAGAGAGAGATGCGGGGTTCGGCGCCGCCGGTGATAGGTCTGAATTGAGCGGTCCGGGGGGATAAGATCGACACTGTACTTATTTCACATCGCTTTGAATTTTGGAAACGGGAGGGGGGATTTCGGCGGGAATTTTGGGGCAGAGTTGAAATTATTACTGGTTGGTGGAAAACTGTGGAACCCTAGCCTACGAAATCCCAGGTCGGAGGCTGAGGGTCCTTTTGGTGTGGCTTTTTGGCTTTTGGATTTTGGAAGCCAAAAGAATATAATATTTGTTTTTGGCTTCCAAAATCCAAAAGCCAAAAAGGCAAAAAAAAGCCACAACAAAAGGGCCCTGAGTATGTTCGGGGTCAAGGGGATATGCTTGTTGGTTCTTGGGTGCATATGATCTCTTTATTTCGAAATTCATCTTCTATACATTTTGAAATGTCAAAAAAGAATAAAACGAAAAATGCATGTGTACTTCTTCGCTTGCTTTATACACATAAAATATTTCAATGGAAAATCGAATAGTAATTTGGGCTATGTAAAAAGAGTTACTCCGTAAAAAAATGTGCTAACCATAAGGCTTTTTATGAGACATGTTTTCTCTCTTTTTTACATCGACCATGAAAAAAACTTATTTTTTTACATCAACCATGAAAAATACTTTTTTACATCGACCATGAAAAATACTAGGAATTTGCTAAGAGCATCCACAACGTGTAGCCAAAAGTGGTTCCATATTTGATTTTTGGCTTTTGGAACTAGTTCCATACATTGTAGAGGTAGTTCCAAAACCGGAAAAACAAGGAACCGGAGCAAGTAGGTGCTCCGATGCCAAATTTCACTTTTGGCATTTGGAACTAGTTCCCTACATTGTGAGAGTAGTTCCATATTGGCTTTATGTGTTGTTTTAGCTTGATGGCGGGACCCACGTTATAAATATTTGGAACCACTACATTGTGGAGCTATTGCTATATTTCACACCAAAGCCAAATTCACCATCGTATCAGATTTGGCAATAGCAACATTGTGGATGCCCTAAAGTTATATTTTCCATCTTGTACACAATTAAAAATATCTTTAAAACAAACAAATCTCTAATGTCTAGGTGTACCATCTCTACTAGTACTAGTATATACTAGTAAATTACACGTGCCTTGCACGTGAGAGCTCTTTTTTAGTGAAACAACTTCGACGCAGGATTTTGTGAAGCTTTTTAACTTAATTGGTCAAACATGCGAAGCATGTGCCATTTACTTGTACAACTTTATCGGAAAAAATTACTTGTACAAGCTAGTTCCCCTAAGTACTACCAGCACATAAGTAAACAAAAGAACCAGGGACATCATCAACTGAAAACAACAATCTATTCATATAGCGGCTCTTGCATCACCCTTTGAAAATCATCTACCTGCAAAGATGAGTGCAGAGTTTACGCTCGTGCTTTCACCTGTTCCAAGATCGTCCGGTTGATCTCATGGACATCTGCATCAGCCAAAGCGGTAACCAAGTTGCCAGCCACTAGCTTCTGCAGATCAGCAACAGCATGTAGGCCATCTTGAATTGTAGAATTCCATCCTCGGTTCATTTCTTTGTTCCGCCAAGTGGCCACATCCAAGTCCTTTTGAAGACGCCTAATCTTAGCTTCCCCATTGCCACATCCTTCTGTTTTGTTCCTACAAACGTTTGCATCACTGGAACTCTGGACATCTGTGCTACAATGCTGCTTGGCAGGGACATGAGCAGTCACTTGCTTCTGCGATTTGCCATGCATAAAATCAATCAGCAGATTAAAAGGAAATATGTTGGTTGATTCATGTCACCACTTTGAGCAACCCATGAGTTTCTAAACCTTAAATGGAGTCTAAAACATTGCAATAAAAGGGTGGGTGCATCATTTGGATGCGAGAGGCCGGGCGACCCTATTTTCAAGAAAAAATTAGGAAATCTGAAATCTATATCTATATCTCTACCATCTATACCACTCCACTCCAGTTGACAGTTTGATCTCTTTCGGTACATTAGATTATGTCATGTTTAAAACACTATTATAAAATTACCTCCTTAATGTTGAGCTCGGGAGGATCCAGATGTGCTGATCCTAGGCGGCCCCTCAAATGATTGCTTGCTAGAACAATAGGACCAAATCCCGCCTCCTTTCTACCAATGTCTGCATCACTGGCGCGCTCACTGTCTTTGTTAGGAACATGAGCAGTGGCTAGCTGCTGCAAATCAAAGTTCATCAAATCAATCAGCAAACAACACATATGAAATTTGAGATGTGCGGCTAAATACCTTCTTCAGCAGCTGCCCCACGGAATCGTCCTTTTGGCGGCACATCACACGGGTGAAAAATCTCGCACGACTTGGGCGGTGATTTTGTCCCATTCCACGATATGCCGAGCTTGGCTGCAATTATCTTATTCTGCAAGATATTTTGCCTCCGAGATTCTTCGTAGGCATTCTCGAGGGAATATCTAGCGAGGCATTACAAAAAAACAGATGCTAATAACAAGCAGTGGAAGCAAGCAATAAACTAGTCTCGGAAATCAAATACATAACAAAAGCTGCCGGACAAAGTGTTCAACCTTGGTCGACTGGGGAGGTGGCGCGTTGGCCGTTCGTTTTGGTTCGGTGGATCATGGTGGCGCTTTGTGTACCGATCTCGCCAGCCGGTAAGATGAACCAGTGAGTCGGGGAAGCAGATCCGACGAAGCGGACGGAGTGTGGTTGACGGCGTCGCTGAGCTGGCTCCGGCGCGGTGGATGTCGGCTACGGATGGAGGACTGAGAGGGAGCGAGACGGACTAGGTGCGAGGTAGGGAGAGAGGCCCTTGCTTGTCCGTGGGTGGGGCTGGATATAGGGGAAATGAAAGCCCTAGAAGATAGCATCCTGCTAATATCCTAGTACCACTAGTAGGAAAAGCCTCATCAGTGGCGCACCAAAAATGGCTTCTGTGGCGCATGGGAGGTGCGCCACAGAAACGTCGCCACAAAAATAAGCTTTCTGTGGCGCACCCGGTCGTGCGCCACGAAATAAGATTTCGTGGCGCACCGGGCCGAGTGCGCCACGAAATAAATAGTTGCATGGCGCATGTGGTGTGGCTGCGCCACGGAAATAGGTGCGCCACGGAATTATTTTTGGTGCGCCACGGAACTATGTACAGGTATACTCGATTTTGTGCTCCCTGGTGTATTATACGGGTTTTATACTGGTTTTATACACCGTATACAGGTTATATACTGATATAATATAGACAGATATAATATGGACATATATAATCATCACATCATCATCACATTACTTAGAGCCCGATCGAGTTATACATATAGCTCCATACAACTCATAATCCATGCAAATTAAGAAAGTTCTCATCATCTCTAGATACAAACGACGTGACACCGGCCGCCGCCTACACTAGGATGAAATAGAGTACCGCGCGCGACGATGGTGAGCAAGAGAGAAGCACAAGGAAGGTCTTCATCTTGCTCTTGTTAGCTTGGTGCGCCCTCCACTTGGCAACCGCCTCGTGTCTAGTCGGGTACCCTTTGTAGCGAGTTGCCGCTGAACTTGTGCACCTGTTTCTTGCACTCCTCCCACTCCTCGTACACTCCTGGAACCCTCCCCTCGA
>NC_061513.1:190692766-190732674 GCF_022539505.1 Lolium rigidum | reverse complement strand
CATGATGCTTATTATTAATTGTTGGTACCTTTCCATGATTGACATAGCTATTGGATGATCTTATTTGCATGTATCTTATTATGAACTGCCTAAGTGTTAGCCATAGCATGAGAATATTTACATCATATGAACAAATGTGTTCGTGAAAGTTATTTTATCGCTCAGTTGTTAACTGAATTGCTTGAGGACAAGCAATAAGCTAAGCTTGGGGGGAGTTGATACGTCCTAAACGTATCTACTTTCCCGAACACTTTCTTTGTTGTTTTGCCTCTAATTTGTGTATTTTGGATGCAACTAACACGGACTAACGCTGTTTTCAGTGAAGCTGTTACGGTGTCTCGTTTTTGTGCAGAAATCCAACTTTCAGGAAAAACCTCGGGATTTTGACAGAAGGCCCTATTTTCCCAGAAAACTGACGGAGCCAGAAGGACAAATCAAGTGGAGGCCCGAGGGCCCCACACCATAAGGCGGCGCTGCCCTATGGTGTGGCCCCCTCGGCCGGCCTCCGACGCCCTCCTTCGGACTACTTATCGGCCTCGACCTAAAAACGCTCGGGGAGAAGTCGAAGTCGCCAGAAACCCTCCAGAACGCCGCCACATCGCGAAACTCCGTCTCAGGAGCCAAAAGTCTCCGTTCTGGCACTCCGCCGGGACGGGGAATTGGAGGAGATCATCGCCATCATCACCACCGACGCCTCTCCATCGACCAGCCATGTTTCCCCCATCCATGTGTGAGTAATTTCCCCGCTGTAGGCTGAAGGGGATGGTAGGGATTGGATGAGATTGGTCATGTAATAGTCATAAGATTGTTAGGGCATAGTGCCTAGTATCCGTAGATGTTACTTTTATGATATTGTTGCAACTTGTTATGCTTAATGCTTGTCACTAGGGCCCGAGTGCCATGATCTCAGATCTGAACATGTTATTGATTCATGAAGATATTCGTTGTTTATGATCTTACACCGCAAGTTGTATACACATGTCGCTGTCCGGAACCAATGGCCCCGAAGTGACAGAAATCGGGACAACCGGAGGGGATGGTAGTGATGTGAGGATCACATGTGTTCACGGAGTGTTAATGCTTTGCTCAGGTACTCTATTAAAAGGAGTACCTTAATATCCAGTAGTTTCCCTAGAGGCCAGGCTGCCACCGGCTGGTAGGACAAAAGATGTTGTGCAAGTTTCTCATTGCGAGCACGTACGACTATAATTGGAACACATGCCTATTGATTGATTAGTACTTGGATACCGTTTTATTATTATCCGCAAATGCCCTCGCTTTGACTCGTTACATGAGTTTCTCTCATCCATGCAACGCCCGTTCATCCGTCCCCGTGCCTACGGTATTTTAATCCTGCTTGTTTACTATAATCACTATTCTGCTGTCTTTGTTACTCTGCTGCTTGTTATTTTACTACTGCTACTACTATAAAACTGTTACTACTAATAAACTCTTGCGAGCAAGTCTGTTTCCAGTGCGGCTGAATTGACAACTCCGCTGTTAAGGCTTTCAAGTATTCTTTGTCTCCCCTTGTGTCGAATCAATAAATTGGGTTTTACTTCCCGCGAAGACTGTTGCGATCCCCTATACTTGTGGGTCATCAGTAACCTTTTAATATGATTAACAATTTCACTCATAATATTATCATATCAGGAAGACTTTTCGAGACCATGTCTGTACATGCTAGGCTCGTAAATTATAACCTCAGTATTCGCATGTGCAAATCTGGCTTGCACCCGTTGTATGCACACGTAGAATCTATAACACCCGATCATCACGTGATGCTTCGAAACGACGAGTCTTAGCAACGGTGCATACTAAGGACGATCACTTCATGGATATGCGAATATTGTTAGTGCCCCAATATTTGGAGGATTGGGACGCCTTGCGTCTTCAACCTTCGTACATTCCCATAAAACTTATGAGTTTATGTAGTCTCACCAAATTATAAGATCTTAGATATCATATATATCTCATACCTTGATTATTTCTGAAAACTAAATTTTCAGCTCCTTATTTTTCAAACATATTTGAACTTCAAGTTTCACGGAGACAAGATAACTTTAGGTACTAATTGAAACCATAGCTCTATGAATCAACAATGTGAGGTTTACTAAAAGTTTGCAATAGGACTTAATCATTTCTTGATTCTTTAACAATACGGTACCAATCCGTAAAGTTTCTTGTCAGATTTTAACAGTATTTCTATCTCAATAACAAGACTAGCGCATGGTAGAAAACGGATGCCAATACTACAAAAATAATTCAAAATACTACTCAGACTATGTTTATGATAATTAGTTCATGTTTTAATCTAATTACTAATGAACTCCCACTTAACACAACATCCCTCATAGTTGTTAAGTGGTACACGATCCACATCCACTACACCAAAACCGATCATCACGTGATATGATGTAGCTTCAATGGTGAACATCAACATGTTGATCACATCATCCATATGACTCGTGTTCAACCTTTCGGTTTCCGTTGTCCCGAGGCCATGTCTGTACATGCTAGGCTCGTCAAGCAAACCCAAGTATTCCGCGTGTGCAACATGGCTTACACCCGTTGTATATGAACGTTGAATCTATCACATCCTATCATCACGAGATGCTTTGAAACGACGAACTTTGGCAACGGTGCATACGAGGGGAGAACACTTTATTATCTTGATATTAATGTGAGGGATCATCTTATAATGCTACCGTCGCGATCTAAGCAAAATAAGATGCATAAAGGATTAACATCACATGCAATTCATATGTGATATGATATGGCCCTTTAGTCTTTGCGCCTTCGATCTTCATCTCCAAAGCACGGACATGATCTCCATCATCAACGGGCATGATCTCCATCATTGTCGGCGTAGCGTCAAGGTCCATGGCGCCATCTTCATGGTTGTTCACCTCATGTAGCAACTATTACAACTACTTTGAAATACTACTCAACATGAAATTTAAAGACAACCATAAGGCTCACTGCCGGTTGCCACAATACAATAATGATCATCTCATACATATTCATCATCACATTATGGCCATATCACATCACCAAACCACTGCAAAAACAAGTTAGACGTCTCTAATTTGGTTTGCATATTTTACGTGGTTTAGGGTTTTCGAGTGAGATCTAATCTACCTACGAACATGAACCACAACGGTGATACTAGTGTTGTCAATAGAAGAGTAAATTGAATCTTCACTATAGTAGGAGAGACGAGACACCCGCAAAGCCTCTTATGCAATACAAGTTGCATGTCGAACGAGGAGCAAGTCTCATGAACGCGGTCATGTAAAGTTAGCCCGAGCCGCTTCATCCCACTATGCCACAAAGATGCAAAGTACTCAAACTAAAGACAACAAGAGCATCAACGCCCACAAAACCATTGTGTTCTAATCGTGCAACCATCTATGCATAGACCTGGCTCTGATACCACTGTAGGGATACGTTGCATAGAAAACAAAAATTTTCCTACCGCAAGAACGCAATCCAAGCCAAGATGCAATCTAGAAGACGGGAGCAACGAGGGGATTATCGAGACTAACCCTTGAAGATTTCCAAAGCCTATAAGAGTAGGCTCTTATTGCTGCGGTAGACGATCACTTGCCGCTTGCAAAAGCGCGTAGAAGATCTTGATCACGGTGCCACGATCGGGCAGCACCTCCGTACTCGGTCACACGTTCGGTGTTGATGAAGACGACGTCCTTCTCCCCGTTCCAGCGGGCAGCGGAAGTAGTAGATCCTCCTTGGAATCCCGGCAGCACGACGGCGTGGTGGCGGTGGTGGTGGAGATCTCCGACAGAGCTTCGCCTAAGCTATGTGGGAGAGAGAAGTAGGAGGGAACCGCTAGGGTTTGGGAGAGGGGGCGCCGGCTAGGGGCAGCCTTGAGGGGTGCGGCCATGGTGGTGTTGTGATGGCCGGCCAGCCCCTCTCCTCCCCTCTTTATATAGGTGGAAGCCCCAAGGTTTAGGTCAAAGTGTCCGAATAAGACCCCAACAAAAAACCTTCCATGTGACCAAACCTAGGGGAGTGGGACTCCCCCTTTTCCTTGGTGGGGTGGCCGGCCACCATGGTGGGGAGTCCACTTGGGACTCCTCCTCCCTTAGGCTGGCCGGCCAAGGTGGGTGGAGTCCCTCTGGGACTCCACCTTCCATCCTTATTTCTTCTAGACTCTTCTAGAACCTTCTAGAACCTTCCAGAGAAAATACCGGATCATTTTCAAACCTAGAAAATGACTTCCTATATATGAATCTTATTCTCCGGACCATTCCGGAACTCCTCGTGATGTCCTGGATCCCATCCGAGACTCCGAACAAAACTTCGAACTCCATTCCATATTTCCATATCTACTTAAACGACATTAAACCTTAAGTGTGTCACCCTACGGTTCGCGAACTATGTAGACATGGTTGAGACTTCTCTCCGACCAATAACCAATAGCGGGATCTGGAGATCCATAATGGCTCCCACATATTCAACGATGACTTAGTGATCGAATGAACCATTCACATACGATACCAATTCCCTTTGTCGCGCGATATTTTACTTGTCCGAGGTTTGATCATCGGTATCACTCTATACCTTGTTCAACCTCGTCTCCTGACAAGTACTCTTTACTCGTACTGTGGTATGTGGTCTATTATGAACTTATTCATATGCTTGCAAGACATTAGACGACATTCCACCGAGAGGGCCCAGAGTATATCTATCCGTCATCGGGATGGAAAAATCCCACTGTTGATCCATATGCCTCAACTCATACTTTCCGGATACTTAATCCCACCTTTATAACCACCCATTTACGCAGGTGGCGTTTGATGTAATCAAAGTACATTTCCGGTATAAGTGATTTACATGATCTCATGGTCATAAGGACTAGGTAACTATGTATCGAAAGCTTATAGCAAATAACTTAATGACGTGATCTTATGCTACGCTAAAATGGGTGTGTCCATTACATCATTCATATAATGACATAACCTTGTTATTAATAACATCCAATGTTCATGATCACGAAACCATGATCATCTATTAATCAACAAGCTAGTTATACAAGAGGTTTACTAGGGACTCCTTGTTGTTCACATAACACACATGTATCAATGTTTCGGTTAATACAATTATAGCATGGTATGTAAACATTATCATAAACACAAAGATATATAATAATTATTTATTATTGCCTCTTGGGCATATCTCCAACAAAATCCGCACTTGACAAGATGCTAAGTGTGCAACAATCCCCCAATGACAAGAGTGGACTTGGATTCAACTCCAATAACAAGAACAAGTCCAAGAGCAAGAGCAACAAGAAGAAGGGCCAAGACAAAGTCAAGGATCCGGCCAAGTTGGTTTGCTTCAAGTGCAAGGTTGAAGGGCATCATGTTAGATCATGCCCATTGAAGAAGAAGAAGCACTTGAGTGAGAAACAACAAGGGAAACGGCCACAAGGTCAAGGTCAAGCTCATGCTCGACCTCAAGTTGAAGATAGGCCACTTCCCAAGAAGAATCAAGATAATGTTCCCCAAGAGAAGAAATCAATAAAGAAGAGAAAGGGGAACACTTTCTACTTATGTCGTGAGAAGGGGCACTTTGCTTCTTCTTGCTTAGGTGGTACCTTATCTAACCCTATAATTGTTGATGATGATTATTCTCTAGGGAAGGACAAGGATGGCAATGTGTTTGCCAAGTTTGTTGGAACCTGATACGTCTCAAACGTGTCTATAATTTCTTATGTTCCATGCTAACTTTATGATGATACTCACATGTGTTATACACATTATATGTCATATTTATGTGTTTTCCGGAACTAACCTATTGACGAGATGCCGAAGGGCCAGTTGCTGTTTTCTGCTGTTTTTGGTTCCAGAAATCCTAGTAAGAAAATATTCTCGGAATCGGACGAAATCAATGCCCAGCATCCTATTTTTCCACGAAGCTTCCAGAACACCCGAGAGCCACCAGAGGGGAGCCCCGGTGGGCACGAGATGATAGGGCGGCGCGGCCCAGGCCCTGGCCGCGCCCCCCTATTGTGTCACCGCCTCGTCAGCCCTCCGACTCCGCCTCTTCGCCTATTTAAAGGTCCCCGACCTAAAACCTCGATACGGAAAAGCCACGGTACGAGAAACCTTCCAGAGCCGCCGCCATCGCGAAGCCAAGATCCGGGGACGAGAGTCTCTGTTCCGGCACGCCGCCGGGACGGGGAAGTGCCCCCAGAAGGCTCCTCCATCGACACCATCGCCATCTTCATCAACGCTGATGTCTCCCATGAGGAGGGAGTAGTTCTCCATCGAGGCTAAGGGTTGTACCGGTAGCTATGTGGTTAATCTCTCTCCTATGTACTTCAATACAATGATCTCATGAGCTGCCTTACATGATTGAGATTCATATGAGTTTTGTATCACTATTAGTCTATGTGCTACTCTTGTGATGTTATTAAAGTAGTCTATTCCTCCTTCACGGTGTAATGGTGACAGGTGTGTGCATCGTGTAGTACTTGGCGTAGGCTATGATCATAATCTCTTTTAGGTTATGGAGTTAATTATTACTATGATAGTATTGATGTGATTTATTCCCCTTCGTAGTGTGATGGTGACAGTGTGCATGCTATGTTAGTACTCGGTTTAAATTGCAAAGATCTATTATGCTCTAAAGGTTACTTAAATATGAATGTCGAATGTTGTGGAGCTTGTTAACTCCGGCATTGAGGTGCTCTTGTAGCCCTACACAACGAATGGTGTTCATTATCAAACAAGAGTATATGTAGCACAAAGGAAGAGAACTTATTTATTTATGTGATCAATGTTGAGAGTGTCCACTAGTGAAAGTATGATCCCTAGGCCTTGTTTCCAAATACTGCAATCATCGCTTGTTTACTGTTTTACTGCATCTTTACTTCCTGCAATATTACTACCATCAACTGCACGCCACTAAGCTATTTTCTGCCGCCGTTACTACTGCTCATATTCATTCATACCACCTGTATTTTACTATCTCTTCGCCGAACTAGTGCACCTATACATCTGACAAGTGTATTAGGTGTGTTGGGGACACAAGAGACTTCTTGTATTGTGATTGCAGGGTTGCTTGAGAGGGATATCTTTGACCTCTTCCTCCCTGAGTTCGATAAACCTTGGGTGATCCACTTAAGGGAAACTTGCTGCTGTTCTACAAACCTCTGCTCTTGGAGGCCCAACACTGTCTACAAGAATAGAAGCACCCGTAGACATCAGAACCCAAAGTGGTTTCAAGAGAAGAACCATTTGGGTTGCCAAGCCTATTGTGACTAACCTCTTAGGATCCAACTTGGTTGGGGACCAACAAGCTCAAACTTGATCAATAGGTGCATGTAGAGGTCATTGGAGACTTGGCTACTTCATGAAGAATTAAGGGATCTTCATATATTATATTTTGACCAAGCCAAGTCGTATGGATTATCATCTATATCTTATATCCAATGTTCCTCTTTACGGTAACTTATACTTCAACTCATCATATTTATTCTAAGTTACTTGCCCCCTTTGCATGTTTGGTTTTGTATCAAATATGTATTTGTATATGTTGTATCTTACTTGCCTATCGTGTGTATTCAAGTATGCTTGTTTGACTCATCATATACTTGTGTATTGTTTTGAGCCTAATGCATCTTGATGATATCTTATTTGGCTCTCTTTGAAGTGATTAATGGAACATCCCATTTTGGGGGAGTGATATGCTTTGTGCATCTCTCTTTCTTTAAAATATGTGTACATGGGTACCACCACTTAGTATTGATATTGCAAGATTATCTAGTCACTATGTGGTGTGTCATACTCATGAGAAATTCAAATTCTAAAATATCCATTAATCATCTCTAGTTGAATTTTAGTTGCCTCTTGTTTAGAAGAAATGTTTTATCACATTATGGGGGAGTAATATGTTTTGTACATATCACAAGCCTAGAAAATGTGAACATATGAGTTTATGCCACTTAGAGTTGATGCTCTTAATTATCTTGTTCCTAGGTGGCATGTTTGCTCAAACAAGCTCCATTCCTAATAAAAATCCTTTATTACTCATCTTGTGGGTTCTTGTTTGAATAAGGAATTCTTCGTGCGGTTTTTCCTCAAATACATATCTCTATATCTTATTTGGGACACTGTTTGCTTCAAGTTATTCTAATCATTGCCGTGCGTGATTGTTTGACTAGTTGAAGTTATCAAGAATCTTCATCCGTGCATAGTGCTTAATTCTATATACTTATCCTATGCCTTTTATTGTGAAGTTGATCCTTACTATCATTGTCAATACTCCACCGGAAATTATTTCCAATATACTCATTGTCTTTGACAATTGATAACCTTGTATGTGGTTGAATTCATGGATCATCTTCACCTTGGATTGCTTCTTATTGCCTTATTTTATTTCCAACAAATCCTTGTTGCTCCCATATGTCTTCCTTGTCTCTTTAAAAAAAAATTCTTTTGATAAATCCTCTTGATTCATGTCAAGTGTTTGTTTTGGAATACATACCTTTTCCTTACGGTACATTGTGCCATTGTGAAAAGTGTGGAGGGTTTGGTTTATTTGTTCGAACCTTGCTCTTTTGGGGAGTTTGCTATCTCATTCCTTCTTACATATTTTATTAGCTTGAATGAGATAAATCTTTGAGCATGTTTGCTTTATTTCATCCTCTATGCTCAATGGTTTCTTCTTAGTTCATTTGTTGAACTTTGTTGAACAAATCTTTTGTGATTTGCTTCTTTGATATAAGTTGGACAAAAAATTTGTTTTGTGACACCTTTATGCCTTATTCAATTCATTTGGTGTTTTGTCCAAAGTATATCTTCCTTGGATCTTTAAAAAGTCTTTGTGCGTGCTTATATGTAATTTATTTATATTTATAGCATGCTTTCTTTCTTCGATCCATTATATACTCCATCAAATCCTAACCGGCTAAGATGTGCATGAAATTCAAATTTCATCTATAAATATGCACATATTTATATATAGTGTGTCCCATGTATTGTGGTTAGTCTAACCATTTTGGACCCAATAAGTTTGGGGACCAAGATGTACTTGAATGATGTTTTAGGTACATTGGAGATGCAATGGAGGCTTGTCTCATCTATAAGGAAGGTGTTGTCACCATATGATAATTGGAGTCAAGCTAGGATGATCGATGAAATCGTATCTACTACATCGTGCCATTGCTATCTCGGTAACAAGTATCTTATTCATGCACTCTCATATAGCATCCAACCTCTTGTAGGTTGTATCTTGGCATGAAATTATTTATCTCGAAAATATTGCGGTTCTTGAAAAACCCTTTTAAAGTAAAACTTCTTATTGAACATTTGAGTAATTTGAGAAGATGCATATGATAGGTTATATATATATATATATCATATTTTATGATTCACCTATCACTAATATGCCCTCTAGCAATTTATTGCATATCAATTCCTCAAAGAGCTCTTGTGTGCAATATTGATGAATTTGTGAAATAAATCCGTATTCGTGATACTTGTTGCCTTTCTCAAAACATTCCAACTAGCTTTACTTCCCTTATTGTTAGTTGTGATGTTTTTGAGATTTAACTTGGTTGAAGTTCATTCATATACCATAAGTGAAAATTGGAGCCATAGGCTATATATGCTTCTTAAGCAAACATCATTTGGTATATTTTATAACTTCATCTTGGATACTTGTCTTATCTATTTTGTTAACCTCTTGTGTGTGCATGTTTCTTTATGGATCACTTTGTCCACTTTAGAAACTCATATACATAAGAGCGTTAATCCATCACCTTGACATCCTTGTTCTTTGCCGACCATCTTTTACCCCTTTGTTTTTAATGGGTTGGTAAAGAAGATTTATGAGTGCTAGGTTTATTTATTTTCTTCATGCACTCATATCTCGTAATTGTTGGACTAAAGTTGTTCTTGATAAGCATATTCTCTTTATCTTAGTTGTGTTCTAAATGATATATAGGGAGTGTGGATTCCATGTTTGTGCATATTGTATTCAAATGCAAACATTATAAATTATGCACGAACCTTGGGGAGCTTTCTTATTTTATTTAAAGCACTATATCTCTCTTATCATGATATCTTTGTTTGTCCAATTGGATCTTTGATTGCTTGCTTTATTTGTTGAAGCTCACTTCACCATGTTATCTTTATGCAATCTTTGATCCTCAATATAGTTTGACTTCCTTCAAGTATTCATCATTGGATATGTGCACTTGATTCCACTCAAATTATGAGACGTGCACACTTTGGGGAGGAACTCACATTATATTGGCCTTCTAAGTTTTTCACCCATTTTGACAATCGATGCCAATGGGGGAGAAGTTTAGAGGGTTTAAGGGACTGGTTTTACACTTAAGTTTGGTTTGTGCTTAAGTGTTTTGCCTCTCATGCATTCCATATTTGTATGTCTTGCATGGTTGTATGTATATAGTGGAAATTGTCCCAAAGGTTAATCTTGACAATGTATGCAATGAATTCATGTTCATCACACGTGCATACATTGTGGGGGAGTTTGCTCTATACATATTGGTTCTACTCACATCCCTTGCATTAGTTGTAGTTGTGTGAGTAGAGTTGATTTTGATATGGGATAGTAGCTTTGTGTTACTTGACCATATCAAATACAACCTCTTGTATACAACTTATTCTCGGATAAGTTGCGTACTTGTCTCTCATATTCATTATATAAACCCTCTTATTGTGTTTGTCATCAATTACCAAAATGGGGGAGATTGTAAGGGTATATTGCCCCTATGTGTGGTTTTGGTAATTAATGACAACCCCTATGGACTAATGTTTTCATTGAGTTTATATGAAGGAATATTCCATAGGTACTACTTGTACTCCATGTGTTGGATTCAAGTATGGATGCCATGAAGATAAAGGTATACCTTGTGTATTGGCATCAAGATCATCGGTATGAAGATATATATGTGATATGATCAAGAAGAAGAAATGAAGATGGAGTTCTTATGTGGAACTCGATATTAGCCATGCTCTATCTTAAGTGAGTATATGAAGATACAAGGTTGAGTTGGGCAAGTTCAAGATGAGCATCTCAAGTGAATCACATGCTTGAAGCTTGCCGTCCATTTGGTGATAATGGACTTATGAAGATATGCATCAATGAAGCTTTCCCATCATAGTGTATGGGGGAGCATTTGTGAGTCTTCACAAAGCAACAATGATAAAGTGAGGCATTCCGGCTTGTGTAGAGCTTGAAGAGTTATCATCAAGATCAAGCGGGATGCGCAAGGCAAAGGTATGGCCTTGCTAGGTTTTCCTTTTACCGGTCTCAAGGTGGTTGTTGGGAGACCGGATTATAGGATAGATAGCCGCACTATCAAGAGGGGCTTTCGGTTGGGTTACTTGATCACATCGTCTTAGGGAGCTCAACCCTTTGCATACTTTGCATATTCTTATTGCTTCTTGGTATTTCTTGGTGTGAGGTTCTTGAGCTTGTTGCTAGCTTTACAACAAGCCCAAGTTCATCGAAAACGGAGTTCGCATGCATCTTCTATTGCGTTTTCGAGGTTGGGTGATTTTATCGGTTATTCATGATATAAGGTTCTACCTTTTATATTCATGATAAAATCCCCTCCTATAGATTCTTGTGTTTTCACTTTCCATAGGATAGCATTTGTTCTTATCTCTCAAACAAAATTGGTTTCATTCGAATCGGAGTTCGGGAGCATTTTTTATTAAAGAAAAGGTAAAAGAAGAAAAAGAAAAGGGCAGGGGCCAGCCGGCCGACCGGCCCAGCCACCGGCCCACCCGGTCCACAACCGGGCGCCAACCAGACCAGGCCAGGCGCCGGCCCACCCGGCCGAAACCGGCCCAGGCGCTTAACGCCGACCGGGCGGCATTGCGGGCCTCTCCGGTCCCGGTCCGGCCCGAGGGTCCGGTCGCCTACCGGGCTGCCCGGCGCTGGCCCCGGCCAGGCCGGCCTCCCCGCCGGCTGGGCTTCCTTCGCCCCCGCGCGGCCCACCCAGGTCGCCCCGCGCGCCCGGGCCTTATCCGCCGCACAGCGTGCGTCCAGCCCCGCCCGGCTGCTGGGCCGGTCGGACGGGACTTGCCGCCGGCCTCCTCAGCGCCAGACTCGGTCGGCCGGCCTGGCAGCCGGCTGGGGCGTTTTTCTGGCCCGATTTTCCTGCAGTCTTTTTGTCTTTTTCTTCCCAACGGTTTTATTTGCTCCTAGCTATAAATAGACCTTTCTTCCACCTTGAGCAAGTTAGTTCTTCCCATTCTCTCTCCTCCATTGTTGCATTTGAAGAACTTGCTCTCCCCTTTGATTCCTCCCATGATTCTTGCTATTTCTTGAGGGATCTAAGAGAGGAGATCTAGATCTACACTTCCACCAATCCTTTTCTCCTCTAAGTGAGGGAAACTCTTGGGATCTAGATCTTGGTGTCTTTTGTTGACTTTCCCCATTGTTCTTCCTCTCCAATCTCATCTTATCATTTGTTGCTTGGGTGGGATTTGAGAGTGAAGGACTTGAACACCTCTAGTGTTCTTGCTTTGTGTAATTGCATAGTGTTGAGCTCTCCAACACGATTAGTTCGAGTGAGAGACCGTGAGCTTGTTACTCTTGGAGGGAGACCTCCTAGTTGGCTTGGCGGTTGGTGCTCCTGTGATCTCTTCAAGAAGATTGTGAAGAGGCCCGGGCTTCTCCTTCGTGGAGCTTGTGAAGTGGTTGTGGAGCTTGCCATCTCCGGAGCGGAGGAAAAGCTAACCATAAGGAAAGGGCCATTATCCTTCGTGGGTGTGGTTCGGAGAATAGGGTGTGTTGTGGATATACTTCATAGGTATACCATCGACATGGTCCGATTCCGGCAAGCCCGGGTGGCCCACAGATGGTGGTGATAGCATGTGGCCCACCGGGCAGCCCAGTTGTTGTTGATCAAGATGGAAGATGTCCAACCCAGGAACAAGGAGCCGGATCCGAACCGCCCTACGAAGATAGCCGGATCCGAACCGCCCTACGAAGGTAGCCGGATCCGAACCGCCCTACGAAGGTAGCCGGATCCGAACCGCCCTACGAAGGTAGCCGGATCCGAACCGCCCTACGAAGGTAGCCGGATCCGAACCGCCCTACGAGAGGTACCCGGATCCGAACCGACCTACGAGAGGTACCCGGATCCGAAGAGGTCTATGCCGGGAGTCGGATCCGTGAAGGCCCATGAAGGAAGCCGGATCCGTGGAGGCCCATAAGGAACCCGGATCCGATGACGACGTAGATGGAAGGCGGATCCTTGACGTACACGGCAAGACATTGTACCGTAGTTAGGCAACCTGTAATCCGGCTAGGACTCTCCATGTAAACCCTAGATCCGTGCGCCTATATAAGCCGGATCCCGGGAGCCCTGAGGGGAGAGCTCGAGCTAGAAGCGAGACAACCACAACTCATTGTAACATCGCGAAAGCGCCCAGATAATTCCAGACAAGCAGCGGTAGGCCCCTGTCATCGTGCGGGTGTTCCGAGGCTGGGTAAATCGCGTACCACCGTCCCGTGTGCACTCCGCCCTATGGCCCCTACTTCTTCTCCCCCTCGTGAGGATCCCTCCTCCGAGGTACCGTCGATTAGGCAATGACAGTTGGCGCCCACCGTGGGGCCTGCGGCGTCTGGAGGCCGTAACCGGGAGGGTTCCACCATGGGAACCTTCAACTTTCCGATCGTCCTTTTGTCGAATTCTGGATTCCGACTAGGACAGACCCCGTCAAGTTCTTCATCATCCCAATCGGCGGGTTACACATCTTCATCGGCGAGACCGTCGATTTCGACGGAAACGCACTGGTAAGTACTGCAGCTACGACCGCCGCTGCGCTGGACGAAGCTGTAAAGATTCGATCTGAGTTGCTGGACCTTCCTAGGGAAGACTCCGCGTTAGATCTGAAAATTTGGAGTCGGATCCACACCTCAATTTTTGGTAGCCGGATCCGCACCTAATTTTTTGGTAGTCGGATCCGCACCTATATTTTGGGTAGTCGGATCCACACCTATATTTTGGCTAGTCAGATCCGAACCTACATTTGGCTAGTCGGATCCATACCGAAGATTATGTTGGATGGTGTCTCCGAAGAATCTGACCATTGGATCATGAAGTGTCCGACCAATACTTGGTTGGAGATATGAAGTTTGGAGTCCTTCAAGATTCTCTATTATTTGTTCCAGCCAAAGGATGAAGATACATGCACAAGCTGAGCTGGATGGAAGAACGGTGAATCTTGGAGAACTCCGGGAGCTCTTGTTGTGGATATACTTCATAGGTATACCATCGACATGGTCCGATTCCGGCAAGCCCGGGTGGCCCACGAGATGGTGGTGATAGCATGTGGCCCACCGGGCAGCCCGGTTGTTGTTGATCAAGATGGAAGATGTCCAACCCGGGAACAAGGAGCCGGATCCGAACCGCCCTACGAAGGTAGCCGGATCCGAACCGCCCTACGAAGGTAGCCGGATCCGAACCGCCCTACGAAGGTAGCCGGATCCGAACCGCCCTACGAAGGTAGCCGGATCCGAACCGCCCTACGGAGGTACCCGGATCCGAACCGACCTACAGAGGTACCCGGATCCGAAGAGGTCTATGCCAGGAGTCAGATCCGTGAAGGCCCATGAAGGAAGCCGGATCCGTGGAGGCCCATAAGGAACCCGGATCCAGTACGACGTAGATGGAAGGCGGATCCTTGACGTACACGGCAAGACATTGTACCGTAGTTAGGCAACCCGTAATCCGGCTAGGACTCTCCATGTAAACCCTAGATCCGTGCGCCTATATAAGCCGGATCCGGGAGCCCCGAGGGGAGAGCTCGAGCTAGAAGCGAGACAACCACAACTCATTGTAACATCGCGAAAGCGCCCGGATAATTCCGGACAAGCAGCGGTAGGCCCTCGTCATCGTGCGGGTGTTCGAAGGCTGGGTAAATCGCGTACCACCGTCCCGTGTGCACTCCGCCCTATGGCCCCTACTTCTTCTCCCCCTCGTGAGGATCCCTCCTCCGAGGTACCGTTGATTAGGCAACGACAGTTGGCGCCCACCGTGGGGCCTGCGGCGTCTGGAGGCCGGAACCGGGAGGGTTCCACCATGGGAAGCTTCAACTTTCCGATCGTCCTTCTGTCGAATTCTGGATTCCGACTAGGACAGACCCCGTCAAGTTCTTCATCATCCCAATCGGCGGGTTACACATCTTCATCGGCGAGACCGTCGATTTCGACGGAAACGCACTGGTAAGTACTGCAGCTACGACCGCCGCTGCGCTGGACGAAGCTGTAAAGATTCGATCTGAGTTGCTGGACCTTCCTAGGGAAGACTCCGCGTTAGATCTGAAAATTTCAAATCTTGGTTTTGGTAGTCGGATCCGCATCTATATTTTGGTAGCCGGATCCATACCTATTTTTGGTTCCCGGACCCGCGCCTACGTTTTTGGTAGTCGGATCCGCACCTATTTTTTGGTAGCCGGATCCATACCTATGTTTGGTAGTCGGATCCGCACCTATATTTTTTGGTAGCCGGATCCATACCTATTTTTGGTAGTTGGATCCGCACCTATATTTTTGAAGCCGGATCCGTACCAAAATTTTGGTAGGTGGATCCGCACCTAAATTTTTGGAAGTCGGATCCACACCTAAATTTTGGTAGGTGGATCCGCACCGACAGGACCACTGCGACAATCAATCTCGCACCGGCTCGACGGAACGCCGAAGAAAAACCGCCACGACCGACGTTGACTCCGCTCCAAACAGCTAAGTCCCTATTTATATTTAATATTTTAAAATTTTATGATCATGAGATTAAGATTGGTTCACTCATATCCTGAGTCTTTTACCGCTTTCACTCGTTGGTCATATCTTTCCCACGATTTGCCTCGCGCTCGTGAAAAACTTTGTCTTGTTTTTGCCGCTTAAGGCTCCGGTCTGCTGCAAAATTCCGCTTTCGGGCGTTAGCTTAAGTTTTACGGCCTACACGTTTTCTGTTGTTTTATGTGTGGATTCCTTAGTAGTGACATCTCGGTACTTAAAGCCGGCCTCTCGTTTACGAGGTTCTTGATTGTTTCGCTATTAAGCGCTATCGCCTCAGCAGATGTTCCGTGTTTAAAGTTTGCCGTCTCGCGAAAAGTCAAGCATATAAACCAGAAGAACGGATAAACCAGCACTTGCTTAAAACATATAAATTACATTAACTGTTCAAGATAGTCGAGTTTTTCCGCCTTGACAGTTTTATGTTGTTCAACTGCTGCATAGTTTCAGCTTTAAAACATTTGTTCAAAGGCCGTTTTTGTTCCGCCTTACATTTGTTCGTTGAACATGATCAAAGAAACAATTTAATACAAATATGTTTTTATGTTTATGTATCAGGTACATGCACTTGGACGTACAACAATCCCCCGAGGTTAGGCGGATCCATGGCGTGTACAGCTGGAAAAGCAATTTGAGTCTTGATTCCGCTATGCTTAGCCGGAACCAACCCTCGGGGGTTGCGGTTTGATTTTAGGTTAAAAGTGTGTTTCCTTTCGGGTATCAGTGCTGGAAATTTCCGCCTAGATGCTTGGGATTTACGCTATTCCTAAGTCACATATAAAGATAAAGCTACTCTAAGAGCACCAAGCCGGATTTTCAAGTAAATTCACCTTGGCGCTCGGGGGCTACATCGATGAAGTTCTTTTTGGAGCAACAAGCCAGAAATTTTCCACCTTGACGCTTGGGGGTTAAGTTTCTGAGCATCGAGTCTCCTTGGAGCAAGCCGACTCAACGCTCGGGGGCTACATACATATGGTTATGTCAAGAAAAATTTCAAAGATGGCGAAAATCTGGCTAACTAGTCGGATCCGCACCTAATTTTTTGGTAGCCGGATCCGCACCTAATTTTCTGTAGCCGGATCCGCACCTAATTTTCTGTAGCCGGATCCGCACCTCAATTTTTTGGTAGCCGGATCCGCAACTAATTTTTGGTAGTCGGATCCGCACCTCAATTTTTGGTAGTCGGATCCGCACCTAATTTTTTGGTAGTCGGATCCGCACCTATATTTTGGGTAGTCGGATCCACACCTATATTTTGGCTAGTCAGATCCGAACCTACATTTGGCTAGTCGGATCCATACCAAAGATTATGTTGGATGGTGTCTCCGAAGAATCTGACCATTGGATCATGAAGTTTCCGACCAATACTTGGTTGGAGATATGAAGTTTGGAGTCCTTCAAGATTCTCTATTATTTGTTCCAGCCAAAGGATGAAGATACATGCGCAAGCTGAGCTGGATGGAAGAACGGTGAATCTTGGAGAACTCCGGGGGCTACTTGTTGTGGATATACTTCATAGGTATACCATCGACATGGTCCGATTCGGCAAGCCCGGGTGGCCCACAGATGGTGCTGATAGCATGTGGCCCACCGGGCAGCCCAGTTGTTGTTGATCAAGATGGAAGATGTCCAACCCAGGAACAAGGAGCCGGATCCGAACCGCCCTACGAAGGTAGCCGGATCCGAACCGCCTTACGAAGGTAGCCAGATCCGAACCGCCCTACGAAGATAGCCGGATCCGAACCGCCCTACGAAGGTAGCCGGATCCGAACCGCCCTACGAAGGTAGCCGGATCCGAACCGCCCTACAGAGGTACCCGGATCCGAACCGACCTACAGAGGTACCCGGATCCGAAGAGGTCTATGCCAGGAGTCGGATCCGTGAAGGCCCATGAAGGAAGCCGGATCCGTGGAGGCCCATAAGGAACCCGAATCCGAGTACGACGTAGATGGAAGGCGGATCCTTGACGTACACGGCAAGACATTGTACCGTAGTTAGGCAACCTGTAATCCGGCTAGGACTCTCCATGTAAACCCTAGATCCGTGCGCCTATATAAGCCGGATCCCGGGAGCCCTGAGGGGAGAGCTCGAGCTAGAAGCGAGACAACCACAACTCATTGTAATATCGCGAAAGCGCCCAGATAATTCCAGACAAGCAGCAGTTGGCCCTGTCATCGTGCAGGTGTTCCAAAGCTGGGTAAATCGCGTACCACCGTCCCGTGTGCACTCCGCCCTATGGCCCCTACTTCTTCTCCCCCTCGTGAGGATCCCTCCTCCGAGGTACCGTCGATTAGGCAACGACAGGGTGAGCCTTCGTGGCGCGGGGAATCCTTCGTGGGACCTCCACTACTCCAAACGTGACGTACCTTCTTGCAAAGGAAGGGAACACAGGAATACATCCTCGTCTCCGCGTGCCTCGGTTATTTCTATACCCGAGCTCTCTTTCCTTGTGATAGCCATCGTGCTTGAAGTACGATATATCTTGCTATCACTTGTGCTACATATATCTTGTGCCTATTTTGCTTAGCTCTAGTTGCCATTGTTACACTTAGTTGAGCTTAGCATATTTAGGGTTTGTGCTTGTAAACTAAACGTTAGTTTAATTCCGCATTCTTACAAGACAAATCCGAAAGAGTTTTTAATTGCCTATTCACCCCCTCTAGGCGACATCTCGATCTTTCATTGGGCGCCGGTCCAGCCGGCCTGGGGCCCGGTCTGACCGGCCGGGGCGTCGGTCCAACTGGCCTGGAGCCCGGTCTGCCGGCCGTGGCGCCGGGTGACTGGGCGGAAGCCCCTGGATAGCGGCCCGGTAGGCACCGGTTCTGGGCCCAGTTTGGTCCGGGCCGACCCAGTGTGGAAGCCGGTTCGGCCGGTTGTAGCGCCGGGTAATCCTGTCAGACGGCCGGTCCGCCGGCCGTGGCGCCGGCCCGTCCGGTGCTGAGGCCGGTCGGCCGGGTCGTGGCGCCGGCCGCCTGACGGATCTAACCGACGGCGGCACGATACGCGCCATGGCGTGGACGACGCGCAGATCGGAGTCGATGGCGGCGTTATCGATGTAGTCCCGGTCGATGGCGACGAAGACGGGCAGGCGATGGAGACCGCGCGAGCAAGAACAGCCTGCTGCGATGCACGTAGGGGCGCCCCGTGTGCGGCGCGTGCGGCTGTGCCGTGCGGTTGATGGCCGGTGCAGGTCGATGCCGTTGTCGGAGTAGAGGCGCAAGAGGACGACGGCGATGGGCGACTCAATCCGATCTATGATCGGTAAACCAAAAAAGAAAACGCCGGTCGAGCGACCGGCGACGCAAAAAGAAAACCAATCTATGGATTGGAAAAAAAAACTCGAGGACAGCGGATCAACGGATCGGCGGACGAACCCTCATACGGGTTGCGCGGTCCCCGAAGTAGGCCATGAAGATTGACCTCCCCGGGGGCGGCGCGGGCGGAAGCTTGGGCGGCGGCTAGGTCAAGGAGCGTGCCGCTCTGATACCATGTTGAACGATATGGAGATATGCGGAATATGTTGGATGTATTATTGAGCCTCATGGACGAGTATATATAGGCGTACATGGATCATTTTGGAGTGTAAGAGAAGACACAAGATCTATCTCTATCCTAGACTATCTAAACCGTACGTATACTCTAACATGCCTTAATTTACAGATAGAGGATAAATTAAGTCCTCATACTAGAGTAAAACTTATCCAGGTGATGGTCGTGCTGATCACATCCGCATGGTCACATGACGGAGCAGCCTCCCGTGTTCTCGTCGCTGAAGTAATCCGTGGCCCTGGTGCCGACGACTGACGAGTTGGCGCCGTAGAGGCGCGAGTCGTCGTAGCCGTGCTTGTAGTAGTTGTAGGAGGATGTGGGCCCCGCCTCGTACGTCTCGGCCCCGCCCGGGTGGTGCTGGAGCTGATGCT
The DNA here is from genome assembly GCF_022539505.1 of Lolium rigidum. Taxonomy (NCBI): domain Eukaryota; kingdom Viridiplantae; phylum Streptophyta; class Magnoliopsida; order Poales; family Poaceae; genus Lolium; species Lolium rigidum. Next base: position 190,712,944 of record NC_061513.1, on the reverse strand, counting down.
GCGCGAGGAGCTGGACGGCGCCGCCCGCGACGCCGGCGGCCATGTACGGCGCCGTCGGCCACAGCACGGCGCGCTTGCCCGTCCTCCGCACCGCCTTGAGCACCTTCTTCTGCTCCACGTCCCCGTTCACCGTCACCTTCTGCATCTCCATGTCGATCTCCACTTCGTCCACTCCTGTGATCACCAGATCGATCGATTAGTTTCATCTTCAAAGATCTAGCTCTAGTAGTCTAGTAGTGGTCGATCTTGGATAGAAGCTGTATATATACACAGTGCGTACCTTCTAACCTTTCCACCGCCTTCCTGATCTTCTTCTCGCACCCGGCGCAACACATATGCACGCACATCTCCACGATCTTCAAGGCGATGAACCAACGCAGCATCAGAATCAAGATACCATGAACCCATAACGGTGCAAATCACAAAGCATTCAGGGATATGGGGAGATTAGCTTACTGTCATCTTCTTTCGCGAGCTCTGTGCGTGCTTGCCTCGATCGCTTGGGGAAGTGTGAGGCGTTGACAATTGGTAGGAGTATCCAACAGCAGGAGCTGTGTGTCAACTGCCAAGTTGCGTATCTCCTGTTCCCCTGTATGTATATATATACACGCGCTCGGCACTCCGCTCCCATGTGGCGTACCCGTGAAGCATGGGCGCGGCGGTTGATCGAGCTGCGATCGAGGTCGGCGTAGGCGGGCGTCGACGCGTCGTGGACAGACGAGCTATTTCACGTGCAAGCTGCACCGACTGCTTCGTCCTCCCTCCACATTCCGCGCTATAAAAAACGACAATGCTGAAGACTCAACGCTGGTGGAGCTGAGAGCAAGCAACGAGCGCCGGCCTGTCGCTGATGGCATGTGAGCTCGGCTCTCGATCGATGCCGCGTTTCGTCCGAGTGAATCACGGGGGAGCCGCGTGGTCAGGCCGGTCGATTCGCAATTCAGCTCAACACACCTATCAGTGGATCGATGGATGGAGGGAGCAGCCAGCGAGCACGATCGTCGGATCCACGGCACTAGGCCTGGGCATTCGGTTTTAACCGAAAATTCGGTTCGGTTTTTTCGGTTTTTCAATAATTTGGGTAATAAGAAATGAGAACCGAAATTATATCGGTTTCCTAATTAGTATGTAGTTCGGTTACCCGATAATTCGGTTCGGTGTTCGGTTTTTAACCGATTTGACCAAATTGTGACAACAAATAAAAAGTCGAGTCCGTATGATAGCATGCTGCCACTCGCTGAGTTGTCGTGACTAGAAGATATCTCCACGTACGACAAGGACTGCTGAGCCCAATAAACATATAACCATGTAGTAGTAAACTGCTAGTACATAGCTAGCTGAAGCAAAATGAAATTAGACACATCTGTGTATACATGTAGTACATGAATGGGGCTGCCTTTTATTTTTCTAGGGACGTATAAGAGCCTGCCAGGAGACATGTGATGTTCGTACGTGGAGTTTAGAACTTTGGCCTGGGTAGTCTGCTTGTTGGGCTTAGAAATTAACTGAAATGATTGACAATGGAGCTATGTACGGGACTATTTATGTTATCTCTCAAGCTATCTCGGTTTTTAAGGTTATTTCGGTTAATAGATGGTCAAAACCGAATTTGTTAATATAAATTCGGTTTTTCACATGTATGCACCGAAATTGTTTTCGGTTAATTCGGTTTCGGTGTATTCGGTTTCGGTTTCGGTTCCGGTTAGTTCGGTTCGGTGTTCGGTGTTCGGTTTTTTATGCCCACCCCTACACGGCACCGCATGTGTGCGGATTTCTGGGGCGGAGGCAGGGGGGGGGCGAGCAGGGGCCAGACCCCCCCCCCAATGTGTCGCCCCCCTCAAGGAAATGCAGGGCACCAGTACCAGTTCGTGTATACGTATTGCGCTAATGGCCGTGCTAATTGCCTGATTAGTTTTACTTCAGCCCGATTGCATGTGGATGGTTGTGCACGAACGGAAGCCCAACTAATACAGCCCATCTGGCTACATGCCCACGTAGTGACGTAGAGGTTATGGGTGGTGCTATATGCCACCCTGGTCGGCCGCTAGGAGACACCGCACACCCCAGGCGAGAGTGCTGGGCCGGCCCAATATTCTCTCTTTTCGTTTTTTTCTTCTGCTTTCATTTATGTTTCTGCTACAATTTGAACAATTTTCGGATTTTATAAAAAAATGAATCTGCACTTTCTAAAAATTAGAAAAAAATCGAATCTAAACATTTTTTCGAATTTCAATAATTTCCGAGTTTGAAAATATTTTGACCGAATTTCGGATCTGAACTTTTTCAAATTTGAACAAATTTGAAATCTGGACTTTTCTCAAAATTGGAACAAATTTTCAACTTGAACAAATTTCAAAGTTGAACAAATTTCGAGTTTGAACAAATTTCGAATTTTAATATTTTGAACATTTTTCGAATTTGAACAAATTTCAAAGTTGAACAATTTCAAAGTTGAACAAATTCGAGTTTGAACAAATTTCGAATTTGAACAAATTTCAAAGTTGGACAAATTTCTAGTTTGAACAAATTTCGAATTTTAATATTTTGAACTATTTTCATATTTCAACAAATTTTGATTTTGAACAATTTCAAATCTTAGTATTTTTCGAATTTCGATAATTTTTAAATCTGACCGGTTTTAAGTTCAATATTGTCGAATTTTAATAATTTTTGAATCAAAACAATTTTTGAATCTGAAACAGAAAGAAAACAGAAAACCCAACAGAGAAAAAAGGAAAACAGGAAATGAAAGGGGCAAATTCCCGAAAACGCGAATTGGGCCCGGCCCATACGGGGTGTGCGGCGCTGGGTATACACCGACCTGGTCGGTGTATAGGAATTGCCGAGGTTATCGACCAGGACGCCTCATCTTTCCGCTGGATCTCGCCGTCTCGCCTCTCGCCCCTCAATCAGATCAATCGATCAAGCTCGCCGCCAAGGTATAGGACCCCTGCCGCTGGTCACTCGCAAGGCAACTTACTGGCAGCTCGTCTAGCGGCGACTATATATGGTGGTTGCCGGCATGCCGCTGCAACCTTGGTTGCTGGCTAGTCGTCGCCCGCACAAGCAGATTATTAGTCAAGGTACATACATGCGGCGATAATGTACATCATTGGTATTTCTAGTCTGATCCGATCCCTCCTTTTAACCTCATTTTAGCTACAGTTGGTTTGTTCAAATTTGAGAACAATAGCCAATTTCTTAGGTCTATATCATGCCCTAATCAACCCTGCCCTAATGCAATTTTTTTGGATCGAGTTGTTGGTGATTGATGATAGAATATAGATATATGCTACGTATATAGTCTGTGAAAAGTTAGCCTAACAAATGTCAGCCTGCTTATCAATTTTAATGTTTTAGATCATCTGTATCATACAACATTATTACCTTTTTGGCAAACATATGTTGGTATGCTATTTCGATTTAGACTTTGCCGCTCGCCCCCCCTATACTCAAATCCTGGCTCCGCCCAGTACGACTCAGGTCTGCCGTTCAGCCTGCTAATGAGGTTCTATCTAACGAACTAAACACTTATATTTCAACTCTTGCAAATAGTAAATCCCAATAAATCAAAGAATTTTTTTTTTGCGAATAAATCAAAGAATTATTGTGTTAATTAAGCTCATGAAATCTAACGTGGAGAAAAATGAAACAAAACACAAAAGTAAAGAAGAAACAAATCACAAGTGTGTACTACAAGCTAATAGGAAGAGCGTATATTACTCCAGTATCATATTTCTCCCAACCCCCTCTTCTGAACCTAGCCGCCCCCTCCATCTCTTCATCTTCTATAAGCCGGTTCCCCCTCCTCCGTCCGGTATCGTCGGTGTCGAAAGGGGTGGCCCCTCCATTTGCGCCGCCAACGTCTGTCCCAACGACAACGGACGAATCGAGCAGGCCTAGCCCGACCCTGCCTTAAAGTTCGTGCGAGCCAACAACATGGAACACGGTTGCATTTCAAACTCACGATTTTTGTATTCCTGCAGCCGGGAAACGACTTTTCCAGCAACCAAACTCGTGCGCCCAAGTAACAAACAAAACTACGCATCTGCTATCTTATCCTTGGGAACCAATCCTAACAGTTCTGCAATCCTCAGCTTCTTCCTGGCATATTCCTCAACTAGATAGATGCCCTTAGTGTTAGTCAATTTTTTTTTGAAGGAATGTAGCGAAGATCTCTAAATATGGAAGGATTAATGTTGTTAAACTTCATCATGTGCAAGCTCTTCTTTATGCATTGCTCATTTTTGTTTCAGCATTTTATTTGTTCCTGCAGCTCACTACGGGAAAACACTTCGTTGCCGTGCGACAGATCGCACGGCAAAGGCCCTATTTTGCCCGGCAAAAGCTTTGCCGTGCGTCGACGCACGACAACGTCTGCACGGCAACGCCTCCGACGGTAACGAAGACATTGCCGTGCGCATGGCCAAACTGCACGGCAAAGGCCTTTGCCGTGCGCGCGCTACGTTGCCGTGCGGCAGACGCTTTCCCGTGCGTGCGCCTCGTTGCCGTGCGGCAGATCTTTGCCGTGCGGCATCTTCTTTGCCGTGCGTGCAACTCGTTGCCGTGCGGCAGACTCTCCCGTGCAAACTTCCTTTGCCGTGCGGCAACGCCCCAGCCCGCACGGCAAAGGCTCCTCCAGGCACTCTCATCGCCGTGCCAGGAGCACAGGCTGGTGACGCGTGGCGCCTTTGCCGTGTGTATGCACACGGCAAAGTGACCAAAAGTCATTTGCCGTGTGCATACACACGGCAAAGGCCCCTGGTTTTTTCATTTTTTTTCATGTTTTTCATTAATATCTGCATTTCAAAATTGCATTTCACATATATATAACATATACAACATATATATTCACCATAGCATCACCAAACACATCAACAACACCACAAATACATCGAGCACACATAGTTCATACATAACAAGTGCAATATCCATTATTACAATCCATAACAAGTGTGAACAATCCATAACAAGTGCGAAGAATCCATTACAACGACGACGAGTGCACGAAGACCATGCCATCAACCTTGTCCTCCTCCGCTTCCGCCGGCCTCATCGTTATTTCCTTGTGACATATAATCTATAAGGTTGATGGAATGAACATTTGCATTTGCATATTGAACACTTGAACAAGTACAAGTAGCGGGTTGGGCACAAGAGGACTCACCGCGGTTCATGCTCCGGATGATGTTCAAGTTGTTCACGGTGACAGGTGTCCCCGGGCTCTGAGTGGGCGGTGGCGGCATCCATGGCATGGAGTAAGGTGGAGGAGCAGGAATACTCCCGGTGGAGAAGACAGAGCCGTCTGGCTCATCAGCCAACTCATCTGTGCTCGCTGCTGCTGCATCATCTGCTGCTGCTGCATCTGCAGCATCATCTGTGTCTGCTGCTGCTGATACTCCAGAATCTGCCGCTCCATGTTCCGTGCGTGCTCCTGGGCTGTCTGCTCCTTTGCTTCCATCTCCGTCTACGATGTGTTGTCGCGATGTCATTAACATTTCAATGGAAAGCATGTAAAGGAAAGGTAGAGGCCGGAGGAAGAACATACCCGTAATCGCTCGACAGCTAGATCCGAAGCCCGTGGCCGGGACTCTACCTCAGGCTGGCCGCTCTTACGACCACGATGGATCTGGCGGAGAGAGGGAACCTTCGCTGGGTCGACAACCCCGTCACCAAGCCATAGACGGCCATGCTTCAAGCCTTCTCCCGCAAGCACCGCAACCTCAGGGTCAAAGGAGGCTTTACCGTGCATCCTTTCTTTGCCGTGCGGTGTGCAGGATCTTTGCCGTCCTGGCTTCTTTGCCGTGCGCTTCTGGTTGGCTTTGTCGTGCGCTAACGCGTTGCCGTGAGGCATTTCTAACTTTGCCGTGCGTCGATACTTTGCCGTGCGCCACCATAAAACTTTGCCATGCTTTATCTCTTTGCCGTGCGTCTCTCTCGCGCCGCACGGCAAAGAAATCTTTACCGTGCAGTGCCTCACGGCAATGAAAAGCTGCACGGCAGCGCCTGATTTTTCCGTAGTGGCTCATAGCTTACGACATATTGTGACCATGCAGCACTGTTTCTTCCACGTGCGGTTTCAGAACATAGATACGTATATTATTTGGCAAGAACCGGGTAACCTGACGCTGCCATTTTCTGTTACACCTGTGCATTGTTTCTTCCAACCTATGTTTAGATAACATATTGGGGTAATTGGGACGAATCGTTCCCCTCGCGTCGCCCCCTCCAGGCGACCGAGGGGGCGAAACCCTACAGGCGCCGCCACCCGACCTCCCCTCCTCCCCCTCCCCTCCTCGTCGCCCCCAGAGGTGACGCCGGCCGAAGGCCGCGTCGCCGGTGAAGGGGGCGGCGGGGATCTGAGCTCTCGCTCCTCCCGCGGCTGCTAGATGGAGGAAATCCGCGCGGGGCTCGCCAAGATCGGGGCGGCGGCTCGACGGACCTCCCCTTCGCGGGCGGTCTCTCCGGCGGCTTCCCCGGTGGGGGCTCGGGATCTGAGGCAGCGGCCTCTGAAGGTGTGGCTATGGGGCCCTGCGGCGGGCGTCATGGCGGGCGGCTCTGGTGTTGGTCCTCGACCTCGCGGGAGGTGAGGCGGCGGCGGGCGTCGACGGCGGCGCGGTCCTCTGCGTCAAGATCTGCGGTATGTGCTCCTGCCCCTCTCCCCCGCCCGCTCCGGCTGTTGGTGGCGCCGCCGCCGGCTATGGGCTTGGGGTGCTGGTGGATTGTTTGGGTCAGGGGAAACCCTAGGCTGGCTGGTCCGGCCCGGCGTTGTCGACGCCCTCGGGTGCCGGGTTCCTCCTTGGAGGCGACGCTGTGACCCCTCTTTCCACCCCCGACCCATCTCCCGGACGAAAGTCCAAAATCCCTCGATTGGGCGATGTCGACGTGCTGCGCCGTGACCTCCTTGGAGGCGTCGCCTGGGGAGATGTGTGGTTCGGGTGGGGAGTCGAAGGTGGGTGCTTTGGGCCTCGATGGCCACTGCCTGTGATCTGCTGTTGTGTCCGGTGGCTTTCCTGCTGCTCTAGGTTGCTCAAGGGCGGCGGTAGTGTGGCCGATGAGGTGTGCTCTTCTTGTCATGGCGGTCGTGCTCTAGGAGGTCCTTGGCTCCCGAGCCCAACTCTTCTCCAGCTCTCGGGTGAGCTTCTCTCATGTCCGATGGTTCGACGCCTCCGAGCCATGGCGAGAGGGTAGGGGCCCTCTTCGGCATGAGAACAGGAAGGTTTGGTGCTCTTTGTCCCGGGTTCTTCTACTCGCGCAAGGCTTCCTCTCTGCCCATGGCAGTGTCTCGTCGCGCCCCGCTGGTTTGGCGTCCTCGGTGTATGGTGTGGTGTGGTGCTGTGTATGGTGTGGTGTGGTGCTGTGTGGTTCGGAGGGTCTTGTGTAATCCCTGGCCGGTTGATGGCTTTGTTAATTCAAAGCTGGGTTTCGAGCCTTCTCTTTAAAAGATAACATATTGGAAAATCGGCATGCTTCATCAGCATGACTCGTGCGCGGTTATTATGTAGGGCGTTTTTCATCCCTGTAGCGTGATTTTGGTGGGCGTGCTTAACGGTTCAAGTACTCTTGATTAACCTGACAATTAGTAGCTGAGGCATAAAGTGCAGTTCTTCATCTGGCTACTCTTGCAAAACAAAAATTGGATGGCAGATCAGCTTTCGTGCAAGAGGTTGGCATGCAATAGGATGATGCTTGCACCTCTTGTGATCAAACTCTTGAGATGGAGGCACACTTCACTCTAAACTGCCCCTTTGCCAAGTAGATTCGGCATTTCTTAGAATCAGATAGTCACGTACGTGCACATAAATAGGCCTAGCATTTAGCGTCTTTTTTTAATGTCATTTTCCCCTTGTATCATGCAAAAGGGTAAAAAAATAGGAATTGGTGTCATCCGCCTACTGATGAAACAGCGGTGATGATCCCAAATAGAAAAAAGGCGGAATGGGCACACAACTACGGTTTGGAATACTTTATTCTGCAGCAATATTTCATGATGACATTTGAACAATTCGCTCTGCTGGTACATCCGTAACAAATGTGAGACAAGATACCTATCGTAAAAGAAAGAACATACAAAAGGTAGTCAGATTTTCTCCATACATAGATCCGTAACAGACTAACAGACGTTGCTAGGATGCTAGGAAAAAGGTAGCCTGGAATCTTTATGGAACCAGCGCCATGCATAGGTAAATAACAGACGTTGCTAGGATGCTAGGAATAAGGCAGCCTGGAATCTTCAAGGAACCAGCGCCAAGACATCAAAAGAGACCGAGCAACAAACAAAACTACGCAGCTTCTATCTTGTCCTTGGAAATCAATCCCAACAGTTCTGCAATCCTCAGCTTCTTCCTGGCATATTGCTCATACGTTCCTGACGACCGACGCTGGAAATGGAAAGAGTGAGCTACTACATACAAAACTGCAAGTCGATACAATGTTGTTTGACAATATCTATCCAACATACCGTCCAACGAATTGCATGTGCAATCAGCTCACGAGCTTTATACTTTGGAACCTAGAGACACAAAAGAAAAAAGATCACACACGAGAATATAACAGGAACCAATGGATGCTAGACAAACACCATACTATACTTACACTGTGACTAATGCCTTCCGTGCACTTACGAAACTACAAAGAAAGAAGACCAAATCAATTTGCATTGTAAGAGATATGCTGATTGTAATAAAATGAATGCACATATAGAACATCTGTGGAACGAAAAACCTACTTTTAGCTCCATTTGGGAATCGCCATAAGTTAGCTCATACTTCATACTGCGGTCATGTGCTGAAAACAAATTCTCACGATAAACTTGATCCAGAGCATCTCTGAAACGCAGCTGAACAATGTCCAAAGAAAAATAGACAACACTAAGGTAAGTAGCGAAAGTAATCACAAAACACAATCATCAGTAAAAATAACAATGTTGAGTTCTGAAAGGACTATTGTACAACGCTGACCTGATGATCCTCATGGATCCGCTTCCAAATCTCAAAAAGATACCATCAAGATCTTTCACAAACATGAGATTTATGCGCGTCTTCCATATATACTCCTGAATTAAATCAAAAGAATGCAATTGTCAAATACAACCATAACTAGGGCTGAACATCTAAATGAGCAAGGGACAAAGGAATCATACATGGAAACCAATAGCTGCCAGTTCCATAGTCATATTGGGAAACCCAACAGCGATCCTAAGTGCTTGGAGCATAGCCTTTGAACGTATTTCCGCCCACTAAATAATAGAACAGGAAAGTTATTGTGTTGCTGCAACGTTTATACATATATTTTTTTTTTTTGCTATTTCATGGTTTTGGGAGGTCACATATGCATATACCTCATAAGAAGACTCCTTTATCAGCACATGATGTTCAAACCACTGTCAAGTACAAACGTTGTTAGTCCAAGAAAACAAAAATACTGAGCAAAGTTGTAAACTTGAACTAGCTGATAATTGGCATACTTTAAGTTCCTTCACAATTGTTTCCCAGTACTGGAGATAATCTCTATCAGCTTCAGGGGTGCTATAATATTCTACGTATCTCTTCCAGCTTGTATACTCATCGCCACCCTGCACCCAAAAACAACAACAGGAAAACAACATACCCTGAGAATAACAAGCACTGGACATAAGCGAACAGGATGCTCTTAAGAGTACTTACGCAGTGCAGGAAGATGTAAATAACACATACTCGAACATGGCAAAAATAGCAAAAAAGGTCTGGTTTTTCTATTTATTGTAGATTGCCTGTATTATGATCAGCTATTTTACCCCAATTTAATTATGCAAGCACCCATATTCTAATATGGAATCAATCTCCAAATGCTGCAATTTTCCTAGTTTTACTGTTGAGTTTCTACAAGAAACTTATGCCACTACTTGATCTGAGAGGTTGCTTACATAAATTCCTTGTACAGGAAGTTACATTGATATTTCCTTAACTGTCTGATCTTTCAAAGAGAGATTAAGCAATTTTTTGATATTGTCCATTCAAAGGGAAAACCAATAAGAAACTGGTTACCAACTGCATGCGTGGTTACAGATAAAATGTAGACGCATCACAGAAATATAAATCTAGCGAATACACAATATACTTACATCATTGAAAAGGACTAGCCGCTGGTAGTCGGTCAAGTACTTTTTGTAACAGAGGTCAGTATCAAAATACCAACCAAATAAGCCATCTCGGACGTAGTGAAAAAAGTAATTGTTCTCCACGATGAACTCTGGAGGGTACTTGTGTTCCAATTCAACATCATCCAGCTCGTCAAGTGGCTTTCCTTTCAACAGCTACACAAGAGATGGAGTAGGTACATAAGAGGGCATGATTTTCCATGCGTGTAGTATATATGATGATAGATTAATAATAACAAACAGATAGGAGGAGGATTGGCACGGGACTAATTAACTAACCAGGCAAGCTTTGATGCGATAAAGTGCATGCTTGAGATGGAGCTTGTTGGTCTCGTCTTGTTCCAGTTCATGGTAAGTGTCAATTTCAGGGATGCGAGCCGCTAGTGTTTCACAGTCTGCCATGTATTCCTCATCCGTGATACCAATGTCCGGTATAGTACTAGTACAAGTGGAACCCCCCATGTCAACAAGGGGCGGGGACGGGGAATCAGATGATTCTCCATCTGGTCCGCGGGGCTCGCTCAAGAAAATCTGGCACTGGTATTCTAGCCAAGCAGCTCGCGATTCATCAGTGTGGAAAGATGTACGAGTAAGGGCTAGGAGAATTTCACTGGAAGGGAAACCGGGCAAGTCGGAGCCGTCGGTGCCGTCTGGTAACCGCAATCGAGCGAGGCGCATGGCGATCATTTCATGGTAGGAGTACCTTGGCTCTGGTGAGGACACAACAGGCTCGTCGGGGAGATCGGGCGGCGGAGAGCCTCCATCCCCCACACGGCTGCTGCTATCGGAATCGACAAGGGAATCAGATGCGCCATCTTCTTCAGTAAGGCGCGGGCGGGAGAGTTGTTGTTGAAGAGAAGGACTCGTGCGTCGGCGGCGCCTCTTGTTCTTGTGCGGCATCGGCATCCGATCGACGATCACAGGGGTGAAATCGGAGAGGGGAGGGGATCGCGATTCGGCTGCTAGGGTTTCGTGTGGATGGGGAGACACGTGGAGCAATTTAGGAGAGGAACCGAATACTCGCCCTTCCTCGCGTTTGTGGCTGCTGGCGACGCACGCCGCGACCGCCCCGACCTCCCCTCTCGGCGGCGCCGACCCACGCTGCCGACAACGCCGGCCGTTCCGCCTTTTGCAGCCACTATAGAGCTCTGTCGTCTTATTCTTCCGATCCCGTAGCCGCCGCTCGTTCCGTTCCGATCCGACGCCAAGATCCCTTGGCTGCCCGTCTTATTTTTTTTTCCGGGGAATTCGGAGAGTTTTATTCAGCTATAACGGAGCCTGAGTGATCAGCGTGAAGACTGACCACCAGAAACTCAGGGATACAATCAAGCAAGCTGCTCGTCCCTATCAAGGTGCAATCTAGCTTAGCACAAAGATGAGCCGGATTGTTTGCCGACCGAAGAACATGCTAAATAGTAAACGAACTAAAACTACGAACTAACTCTCCAACTTCTTATAAAACTGGTGCCACGACCGAGCGACAGTCATGACGAGAATTCCAAAGATTGACAATCTCCAAGTAATCTGTTTCCATCACCACATCAAAAAATCCTCTGAGATTTGCAAAGATAACACCATCTCTCAATGCTAGAGCTTCAATAATAGAGGATCAGATATACCCTGATAGGGTTTACTCCAGGCTCCAAGGTAGGATGAAGATGACCGAGCCACCCCTCCCACCCCTCCCCTTCGAGCTTCACAAGACAAACCACCATCGATATTGATCTTGATTGCATTGCCATCAGGTGGCCGCCATCCATAACCAGGAAGAGATGAAGAACTGCAAGCGCTTCCTTGGCCATCTTGACAGACTGAGCAGGGTTAAAATTCCCCTTGTCATGAGTCCAGTTATTTTGAGAATTCCAAATCGCCCACATAACAGTGATTATCTTGGCGCGATCCGAGTCAGGGAACCTTGTCTCGCACGTGATATCACGAGACCAAGTAAGAGGATGGAGATTTGGTAAGTTAATATCCATCAAGGACTCTGCCTCCACCCAAAACCTCCGTGCATGTTCACATATGATAAGTGCATGCCGCAGATCTTCATTTGCCGCAAGACAGATCTTGCATCTGGCAATTGGAACAATATGTTTATGCTCCCCGTCTTACAGCATGTGTAACAGATCCTGTATTTGTGTTATCACCAGAATTTGACCAAGTCAGAGGTGGGCCGCGATCAAGATGGACGTGAAGAATATATATAGAAGGAATACGTGAATCGGCCTTTTATACCAAGTTGGGCTTAATTGCCCATGTATCTGTAACATATTAGATCGCATCTTAGTTTAGAAGTTAGAATCTTACTCGTGCACGGTTTAGTGCACGCCCACATTAGAAAGTCCGCTGGACTATAAATATGTAACTAGGGTTTATGGAATAAAGAACAACCAACGTTCAACCACAAACAAATCTCGGCGCATCGCCAACTCCTTCGTCTCGAGGGTTTCTACCGGTAAGCATCATGCTGCCTAGATCGCATCTCGCGATCTAGGCAGCACAAGCCTGCCTACGTTGTTCATGCGTTGCTCGTACTGAAGCCTTTTTGATGGCGAGCAACGTAGTTATCTTAGACATGTTAGGGTTAGCATTGTTCTTCATGCTGCATGCTTTCGTAGTGCAACCCTTGCATGTCTAGCCGCCCTTACGCCTATCTTAGGTGTAGGGGCGGCACCCCGCTTGGTCATAGTTTAGTAGATCTGATCCGTTACGGTTGCTCCTTGTTCTACAAGGATTAGTTTGATATCTGCAATAGTTAGGCCTTACAAAGGGGGGGAGGATCCAGCGGCACGTAGGGTGTCGTTCGTTGGCCCTAAGCGGGATGTTCCGAGGATCAACCTCGTGTTGGTTTTTAGGCCTTGTTTAGGATCGGCTTACGATCACCGTGCGTGGCCGCGAGGCCCAACCTGGAGTAGGACGATCCGATTATGCGGTGAAAACCCCACATCGTCGTAGATCTCATTAGCTTTACCTTGATCAAGCAGGACCACCATATATTCGGACACCTCGTCTGAATCATGGGTGGATCGGCTCTTTGAGCCGATTCACGGGATAACTCTGAGAGCCGATCGAGGCTCGTATTTAATGTTTACGTGTGTGCCCTGCAGGAAACTAAGCGAGGCATCATCCACACCTTCCGACCGGGTATAGGTCGGGTGGCACGCCCTTGTGATAAACACCGGTGCGTGCGACCAGGAGGCTTTGCGGGCCGTCGCTCGAGAGGACTAGGGCCAGCCGCAGCCCTAGTTGTTCCCGGCTCTACGGTGTTGCCCGTCTCTGCCCGCCGGTGGGTTTCGACGTCAACACATTACGGCACGCCCGGTGGGACAGTCGACGACATCCACGACATCGCCATCTACATCCGAGATGGCGGAAGACACTCCGGTCACGTACGCGGATCTGCACGATGAGCTCAAGAAGAAGCATGACGAGATCAAGGCAACCCTCGAGCCGAACTCATCGGCTCCTTCCACCGAACCCGCTCCCATGGCGTCGGGTGGAAGGGTTTCACACCTGAAGGCGCGCTCGATGGAGTGGACCTGTCCGCTCCGTCAGAAGAACGCACCAGGTCGCTGCGGCGGGAGATCAACTACATGGTGGCTCATTCGCTGCACCGCCACTACGAGAGCCTGGTGAACACCTTGGAGCGTGTCGCTCGCGCGTCGTCCGGGAAATCATGAGTCACCGGTACTCCCCGTCGGGACCGACTGCGGGGACTTTCAAAGGAGAGATGCCGCTCCAGCCCCAGCCGTTCACATGGGCAGCACCGGAACTGCCGAACTCATCGGCATACGTCGCCTACAAGATTGGTGGTGATCCTAGTGACTACCAATTCCTGCACGAGCCACCTAAGGAGGTCCCGCACGGATACGCGTGCGCATACGTGCCGGACGGCAACGCACGGGCACTCTCGAACCAGGCTGCAATAACAGCGGCCTGCTGGAACGGCGGGGAGGAACGTCGGGAGCCGATCCTGAGAAGCGGTCGTGGCTGGCTAAGTACGCCGCCCGACAAACCTCCAAAGCCCAGCTCCTGCGAGTTGGCTTAGAACCGGAAAAGCAAGCATGGCTGGTTAAGTATGCCACCCGGCGAATCTTCGGGGTTCGACACCTTCGGCCATCACGGCGGATCAGATTTGTACAATTCTGAAAGATTAGTTCGGTATGATGCCGAAAAGGAAAGCGTTCGGCTACACCAAGCCGTACCCCAACAGCTACGAACTGATCCCGCTGCCACCCAAATATCGGCTCCCGGACTTCACAAAGTTCAGTGGGTCAGAGGGGTCCAGCTCCATCGAGCATGTGAGCCGATATTTGGCACAGCTGGGCACGATCTCAGCGTCGGATGAGTTGCGCGTGAGGTTCTTCTCACGGTCCCTCACGGGATCGGCTTTCGGGTGGTACACATCGCTGCCACCGAACTCCATCCAAACTTGGAAGCGAGTTGGAAGAGCAATTCCATGAGCGGTATCATTCGAAGCTTCCGAGTCTAGCATTGCCGATCTAGCACGGCTACGTCGAAGCGCGGAGAAGCGTGACGAGAATACATCCGGCGCTTCGGGAATCTTAGGAACCGATGCTATTCGGTTCGTATAAGCTGAAAAGGAAGCGATCGAGTTGGCGGTAGCGGGCCTTGCAACACAGCTCAAGGACATGGCCTCCCAAGCGAGATTATCCCTCGGCGGCGCACGTGGTTCAGAAACTTTCAGCATATGAACGAGCGCCACCCGGACCTGTACCAAGACAAGTTCAAGCGTGCGATAGCCCTAGTCGATGCGAGAGGAAGACGAAGTTCCTGCGGGAGACCAAGAAGTAGCAGTGGCTGAGTGGACTCGGGGAGGAACCCCCGTGTCCTGCAAATGGGTAAAGCCACCAGGCCCGCCCAGGGGATTTGATTTTGACGTGACCAAGACTGAGCAGATTTTCGACCTCCTACTCAAGGAAAAGCAGTTGAAGATACCTGAAGGTCTCAAGTTCCCCACGGCGCAAGAGCTGAATGGAAAGCCATACTGCAAATGGCATAACTCGCTCTCCCATGCCACCACGGCTGCGGGGTGTGGCGTCGGCACATCCAAGCGGCGATAGAGAAAGGGCGTCTAATTTTCAACCGGTACGCCATGAAGGTCGATACCCAGCCCTTCCCCGCCGTGAACATGGTGGAGTATGCTTGCCATGCGGGGTGCCGGCCGGGTTTCTGTGCAATATCAACATGGTAGATCTTGGACACCACGGCTGGCAAGGATGGAGATGAGGGCAGCTGCTCTCATAGCAAAGATACGAGAGGAAGCCGCTCCACGCGATCGGCTACGCCAAGACGGCAAGCGCTACGTCACGAGAGGGAGAAGTGAAGAACATAAGATATCGGCGACCTCTCTCCGATCACCTCCTCAACAAGTATGTGGGTCGGTACGACCAACGCCGACGGTCCGGCGATGATGATGAAAGAGTTCGTGCGGCCGGAGAAGCCGAGAAGACATCGTCGGCGAGAATCGCGATGAGGAGGAGCACGAGCGTTGCGCCAAGGGAAAGGCAAGGGAGCAAGGCGATGAGGACGAGCGCTCGGGATTGTCCCTTCTTCGAGCACCTTGCTGGGATTCAGGGAATGAGCCGATTGCCAACAATCGGCAATTGCCCGGAATGCAACCGGAAGAAGAAGGAGGCAGCCAACGTGTCCGTGTTCGAGCGCTTAGGACCTCTCCCGCCACAGAGCAAACGAGCTGAGTCCCCTCTGTTGGAAGATCTCGAAGATTCAGAAGACGAGGGTGAAGAAGAAGACAGGTACCACCGGCCAAGGTGGTGCCCTGATGGACTCAGCCGTTCCCAAAAACGCAGGGTTCAACAATTGCGCGGCCTGGAAGAAGCCGAGAGGTTATACTTGCATACATTGAGGAAGGCAAGGCCTGATCTGGCTGCAAAGGTTCAGCGAACCCTGGATGAAGAGGGTCGTCCACGGAAAATGGAGTGGCGCCCCAAGCAAAGGAAAGCCGATGATGAAACATCGGCTGGCACGAACATGGTACTCGTTCTTCCGACGAAGCTCAGTGCTCCACGGTTACACGATACATCCAAGGTGGACGACAGCAAGCGCACCAACATGATAAAATCAGAGATTGGGCTGGTTCGGTCTACCGGCCTGAGCGAGTAGCAAGAGCACATCAATGAGCAAACGTGGCGAGGCTGATCCTTGTGATCGGCCCCAAAAAATTTATGAAGGGAACTTACAAAACCTTCACCGAGCAAGCAACGTGGAGGCCGATTCCAGCAATCGGCCAAAATTATCCCCACCCACCGTTCCGCTTGGGTTCAACATGTTATCCAACAGAGCCGATACCATCAATCCTCTTGACAGAATCGGCTCGGGGGGGCACCCAGGTGGATAAAATACGAGGATATGCAACGGAAGCATCTCATCTTTTGGTGATGGGTATTGGAGTATGGGGGCCGAGGCACTAGTCGGCCAAAATTCAAAAATTCGAAAAATTTCGAGCACAGCCGATGCAGCAGACATCGACTTAAGAGGAGTAACTGTTACGATCAGAGGGTCAATGGAGCACTAATGAAAGAGCTCCTCAATGGAGTAGTCTAAGGACTTAGATCCTCTCTTCAAGAACAGCACTGGACGTGCGGATCAGGTCAAGGATGGATCGCATCAGATCCACCAAAGGGAAGGAGCCGATCTGGCCGGCAAGAACTGAAGAAGCTCGGGGGGCAGCTCGCCTTGAAGGTTCTCTGCTCGGGGCTACATCATGAGTTAAGGCTAATGTCGGCACATATGGCTGATTCGCCTTCATTAAGGCTCGGGGGGCAGCTCGCCCTAAAGGTCGTTGCTCTAGGGAGCCGATTTGGTTGGAATCGGCTAGCCCTGCGACACAACTGGTTTGGAGAGCGGTGTTCTGTTACAGGGTCATCAGTTTGAGCATCCGAAACGGTTCCAGGGCTCTTTTAAAGTCGCCTGCTCAAAGATCAAGTCGCCAGCTTGCTAAGATCGGTTGTGTCATCATCATCGGCAGAAGCCAGCTAGCTTGGAAGGATGGCTAAATTGGCCTGTCTCGCAGATTATCATGAAACTGATGCGTTACCATCAGTCACTAAGCATGGATTAGGCCAACGATCGACAAACTCAGCATGAAAGAAATCGGCGAAATCAAGCTAAGGGAATTCTTCATTAATATTGGATTTCTTACAATGAGGAGCCGATTGCTCAAGGAGGGAAGAACAAAAGAAGGGTCTATTGACCAATCTACTACTATTAGACCCTAATCTACGGGCCATCACTGCCCTCATCGTCATCCTCAGAACTCTCATCGGCACTGCTGCCGATGGGCTCCTCGTCGCTACTCCCGTAGCCCTCCACGGGGCTTCATCCCCGTCTTCGTCGTCGCTGCTGTCGTCGTCCCACCACATGCGGAGGCGCTTCGCCGGCGGGTAGCCCTCGAGGGAGTCGTCGTCGTCGTCGTCTTCTTCTCCCTCTTCTTCAGAGGTGAGGCAGCCGTCCCAAGAGAACTGGTCGTCCTCGCTTTGTGGCTCCAGTTCCCCATCGGCGAGGAGCGAAGATCTTCATCCCCGCTGGTCAAGGACTTGTCGTCCTCGGACCAAATGGAGGAGGCATGGCTCTCCTCGTCCCGATCTTCCGGGGCACGAATTTCCGGCGGCGTCTCGCGGGAGGAGTCGGACCCGTAGGAAAACTCGGAGGAAGAGGAAGAAGACATGGCGGCACAGAGGGTTTTTGGTGCTAATGCGAGGAGGACGAAGGAGATGCAGGATTGAACTGTGCGGAACGGTTAAATAAAGGGGGTGGCGGTGGAACGATTACAAAGGGGGTATGAGAGAGATTCAATGCCACAGCAGTTTCCGAGGAGATGTTGCCCAACAGGAAAATTTTACGGCCACATGGAGAAGTGGAAGGGGCAAAGCATCATGATGGGGATTCTGCGGCAGCTCTGCTCTGCCACGACATGACCCGACGAGAGAAAGCGTAATGATTTTGGAAATGTCATTTCCAAAACCAGGGGGGCATGTGTTATCACCAGAATTTGACCAAGTCAGAGGTGGGCCGCGATCAAGATGGACGTGAAGAATATATATAGAAGGAATACGTGAATCGGCCTTTTATACCAAGTTGGGCTTAATTGCCCATGTATCTGTAACATATTAGATCGCATCTTAGTTTAGAAGTTAGAATCTTACTCGTGCACGGTTTAGTGCACGCCCACATTAGAAAGTCCGCTGGACTATAAATATGTACCTAGGGTTTATGGAATAAAGAACAACCAACGTTCAACCACAAACAAATCTCGGCGCATCGCCAACTCCTTCGTCTCGAGGGTTTCTACCGGTAAGCATCATGCTTCCTAGATCGCATCTCGCGATCTAGGCAGCACAAGCCTGCCTACGTTGTTCATGCGTTGCTCGTATCGAAGCCTTTTTGATGGCGAGCAACGTAGTTATCTTAGACATGTTAGGGTTAGCATTGTTCTTCATGCTGCATGCTTTCGTAGTGCAACCCTTGCATGTCTAGCCGCCCTTACGCCTATCTTAGGTGTAGGGGCGGCACCCCGCTTGGTCATAGTTTAGTAGATCTGATCCGTTACGGTTGCTCCTTGTTCTACAAGGATTAGTTTGATATCTGCAATAGTTAGGCCTTACAAAGGGGGAGGATCCAGCGGCACGTAGGGTGTCGTTCGTTGGCCCTAAGCGAGGATGTTCGAGGATCAACCTCGTGTTGGTTTTTAGGCCTTGTTTAGGATCGGCTTACGATCACCGTGCGTGGCCGCGAGGCCCAACCTGGAGTAGGACGATCCGATTATGCGGTGAAAACCCCACATCGTCGTAGATCTCATTAGCTTTACCTTGATCAAGCGGGACCACCATATATTCGGACACCTCGTCCGAATCATGGGTGGATCGGCTCTTTGAGCCGATTCACGGGATAACTCGAGAGCCGATCGAGGCTCGTATTTAATGTTTACGTGTGTGCCCTGCAGGAAACTAAGCGAGGCATCATCCACACCTTCCACGACCAGGTATAGGTCAGGTGGCACGCCCTTGTGATAAACATCGGTGCGTGCGACCAGGAGGCTTTGCGGGCCGTCGCTCAGAGGGACTAGGGCCAGCCGCAGCCCTAGTTGTTCCCGGCTCTACGGTGTTGCCCGTCTCTGCCCGCCAGTGGGTTTCTGACGTCAACAATTTGCTCACTCCGTATCGAGCGAATACAGGGCCCTGTATCAAAAAAATTGGTACGCATGAACCATTCCGTCTAATAGATCCCTTATTTCACCCCGTATTTTTTAGAATGTAAAACCCGGGAGAATTCATAGATAGTTCTTCACATTGATCATAGATAGGGGATATACAAAATTGCGCGATCCTACTGGATCGCGACTTCTACAATGCTAGCCTAGTCGTCGAGGATGATGAGCGAAGTGGTGGCGGCGGCCTCCCGAGCCATCAGCTCCTTGACGGGGGTGATGGCCTGCGCCGCCTGTCGTTGCCTAATCGACGGTACCTCGGAGGAGGGATCCTCACGAGGGGGAGAAGAAGTAGGGGCCATAGGGGCGGAGTGTTGGCCCCTAGCGGATGTTCCGAGGATCAGCCTCGTGTTGGTTTAGGCCTTGTTTAGGATCGGCTTGCGATCACCGGAGTGCGTGGCACGCGAGACAACACAGGTGGGACGATCCGATTATGCGGTGAGAACCCCACATCGTCGTAGATCTCATTAGCTTTACCTTGATCAAGCGGGACCACCACTGTATTCGGACACCCGTGCGAATCATGGGTGGTCCGGCTCTTTGGCCGATTCACGGGACAACACGGGCGTCCGAGGGCTCGTATTTGTGACTACGTGTGTGCCTACTTCGGGAAGCTAGCGGGCATCATCCACACCTTCGACCGGGCTTATAGGTGGTGGCCACGTCTTGTGATAAGCTTATCGGTGCGACCAGGAAACTTTGCGGGCGTCGCGCGAGAGGGACTGGGAGCCAGCCCACGCGACCCTAGTTGTTCCGGCTGCGGTGTTGCCCGTCTCTACCCGCCGGTGGGTTT
>NC_061513.1:190614142-190692666 GCF_022539505.1 Lolium rigidum | reverse complement strand
TGAAGAAGGGGATGCCTTGGGAATCCCCAAGCTTAGACGCTTGAGTCTTCTTAGAATATGCAGGGGTGAACCACCGGGGCATCCCCAAGCTTAGAGTTTTCACTCTCCTTGATCATAGTATATCATCCTCCTCTCTTGACCCTTGAAAACTTCCTCCACACCAAACTCGAAACAAACTCATTAGAGGGTTAGTGCATAATCAAAAACTCTCATGTTCAGAGG
Source organism: Lolium rigidum (assembly GCF_022539505.1). NCBI lineage: Eukaryota > Viridiplantae > Streptophyta > Magnoliopsida > Poales > Poaceae > Lolium > Lolium rigidum. Next base: position 190,692,444 of record NC_061513.1, on the reverse strand, counting down.
TGACACAATCATTCTTAACACTTCCGGACATTGCTCAAAGCTACTGGAAGGTAATGGAACAAAGAAATCCACCCAACACAGCGAAAGAAGCAATGCGAAATAAAAGGCAGTAATCTTTCAAAACGAACAATCCGTAAAGACGAATTTTAAAAGGGCACCGGACTTGCTCAAATGAAAATGCCCAAATTGAATGAAAGTTGCGTACGTATCCGAGGATCACTCACGTAAATTGGCATAATTTTCTGAGTTACCTACAGAGAATTAGACCCAGATTCGTGACAAAGAAAGAAATCTGGAACTGCGCAGTAATCCAAATCTAGTATTTTTTTTTTTGAAACTTTCTACTGTGGGGGAGCCCCCCACAGCCTCACTTTATTACCCCCAAAACATAAGAGTTACAATATGTACAAAAGAGAAAAGAAAATAAGGGACAAGCTATATACAAAAGAAGCCTATGGGAGAGACTTTAGCCATATTGACAGAGGATCTACATCAACAGCTTTCACCCTATGCATAAGCATGGTGATGTCATGAAAAAACCTCGCCTTCCAACTTCCGAAAGTCGGCCTCGATATGTTTAAAGATGCATGCATTCCTTTGCTTCCAGATGTTCCAACATGCAATGACCACCACTTCAACAAAGCATGGGCCCCGAAAATTTCTTTTGGCGAGCATATAATGATGCAAGTGTATCTCCCGGTGCCAGGGTATTTGCAGATAATTCCAAATTCGTGTGCTCGTACATGCAATTAAAAAAGAGGTGTCTCCAATCTTCATAAGAGTCATCATGACACAACACACAACTCGTGAGTATCGGACACATTCCAATGCCTCCTCGCAGCATGTCCTTGGTATTTATTCTATCATGAAGAATAAGCCGGGCAAAGAATTTGTGTTTTGAGGTACATTTGCTCTTCCACAACCAAATAGAGGGAGTATGGTTTGGCATTGAACCAAAATGCAATCGATAGATCGGACTTGGCTTATATTGTCCATTACCTTTTTGGATCAACCAAGTGTCCTTTGTCTCCTCAGATAATTCCACATTTTGAAGAAAATCCCTCAACTGCAACATTTCTCCATGAGCCTGTGTGGACAAAGGAAGATGAAATCCATCTGTAATATCATCCATACTACAAAATTCTTTGACCGATCGAAGCTTATCCTTAGTGAAAGAAAACAGCCTAGGAAACCCGACATCCAGTGATTCCTCTTTCCACTTGTCTCCCCAAAAAAGTATGGACTCACCATTTCCAATTGTACATTTAGTGACAAATCTGCATCGATCCACCAAGCTGAACACATCTCTCCACCGTGAAGGAGCCAACAAGTACAGTGGCATGAGGAACTCGATCCAAAATAGTAAGAATCCCTCACTAATTGCACCCAGGGAGTAGCATCATTATTATAGAATTTATGAAGATACTTCAGCAGGCGGCTGTATTTTGAATTCTTAAATCAATGATGCCCAGGCCACCTTTATTCTTGGGTTTACAAATCATTTGCCAGGCAGCCAGAGAATGAATTTTCTCCTTATCTTTCCTTCTCCACAGGCAGTGTCTCCTTGCTCTATCAACTACATTCACCACTCCCACAGGAATCCTTAGAGAAAGCATGAAAAAAGTAGGCAAAGAAGAGAGCACCGAGTTGACCAAAACCAATCTATCCCCATAAGACAAAAAGGATGTAGTGGCAGTATAATCTCCTCTCCACCCTATCAATAAGAGGTGACATATCTCTCGATTGTTGGCTTAGTGGTTCCCATTGGGAGACCTAAATAAGTGAAGGGCATGCTACCCAACCGGCAATCAAAATCTCTAGCAAGATCAACAGACTTCATCATGTGACAAATTTATAGGGATCATAGAGGATTTATTATAATTAACCTTAAGACCTGTGAAAGCAAGCATACCGATCCAGGATATGTTTGAAGGCAGCCAATTGCACTCGTCGACAGGTAAGATAATAATAGTATCATCGACATACTGAATGATAGGAAAATCATTTTCAACAGGAATTGGAGCAACCAGAATTCCCTCTCTGTATGCAATATTGACCAATGTCTGTAGCAGATCAGCCCCTTGTACAAAAAGCAGAGGAGACAGAGGATCTCCTTGCCTTACCCCTCTCCTACATGGAAAAGATTTACCAGGCACACCATTGACTAAAATAGAGGAAGATCCCGAGGACAACACCTCCCTTACCCAAGTCGAAATAGCTCGGGATATCCCTTGGCCCTCATTATCCGAATAATGGCTTCATGGTCCGAGTATCAAAAGCCTTTTCAAAGTCAATTTTCGGGACTACAATCTGTCTCTTTGACCGCCGACACCGGTACAAAAACTCAAAAGACCATGCAAGGCGATCCCGAATTGTTCTCTCGCTGGATAAACCCATACTCGATTGGCATGAACAGCTTCTTTTGATTTCACTTTGCATCCTATTAGCAGCCAATTTAGTCAAGAATTTGAGGCAAGTATTAGTCAGAGAAATTGGCCTAAAATCATTTATAGTCTCAGGACTGTGTTTCTTAGGCACTAAAGTAATGAAGGATCCATTTATACTCTGTAGGGAGGCTTTGCCACTGTGAAACTCATGACATAAGTTAATAAAATCAGCTCTGACTATACCCCAACATTTTTTCAAAAATAAGCCATTGAAACCATCAGGACCAGGGGCTCTATCTGGCTTCATATGTTGAACAATCTTGTCAATCTCTTCATCAGAAAAAGGAGTAACCAGAGAATCAAGGTTATCCACCCTCTGAATGACAGACTCTCGGATCCATAGGAGTAGTTGCCCCGCAAACTCCCATCCTATTTTTGAAGCTATGAAGGAAAGCATTAGCCTTTTCACCATGAGTGGACAGAGTATTCCCATCATCATCCATAATATCTGCAATCACATTATGCCTATATCTCTCTGTGGCCTTGGAGTGAAAAAATTTTGTGTTTTCACCTCCAAGTTTGATCCATCTTATAGTGCATCTCTTCTTCCAATAATCGATCGAGATCTGCAGCGAGCTTTTAAATGTTCCTTCACAATATTCCTGAAATTAAATTCAGGCCTGCTCAACTCCCTTTCATCCTCCAACCGATCAAGAATCGAAATTGCCTCGGTTACACTTCAAAATTAAGCGCTCAATGGCGTGATAAGCTTTTCCCCCATCTCTTAAGCTCATATCTCAGATTTTTTAGCTTGGCTGAAAGAATGCCTGCAGCATAAGAAGATCTAACTGGCCAATTCCACACCTCCTTAACCAAGTCCATAAACCCAGGCTGCCCAACCCAATGATTTCAAACCTAAAAATGTGTGCTTTAGGTATAGTTGTAGCAATTTGAATCACACAAGGAGTATGATCAGACACAGGTTTGGCCAAGGGATGAACTAAGGTATTTGGATACTTGAGAGTCCATTGACGGCTAGTAAAAAACCGAGTCAAGCTGCTCAAGCAAGGGCTGATCCTGCATATTGGACCAAGTAAACTTTCCGCCTTTTAAGGGAATCTCCACTAAGCCAAGGTAACTAATAATTTCATTAAAAATGAAAATATCATTCATATCGACTCCAGGCTTGTTTCTATTATCAACGGATCTCATAAAGTTAAAATCCCCAACTAGCAACCAATGTTCATCAAAAGGAATCGAAGATCATGCAGCCATTGAACAAAGTTATCCCTCTCTATGCCTCTACAAGGACCATAAACACCGACCAAAGTCCAAGACTCTTTTGTATGCTTTGAGGTAAAAAGAACCCTCAATGCTCGATCTATGTATTTCCAAAAGAGTACCATCAAAAATAGAACTGTTCCATAATATAATAATGCCACCGAGAGGCCCCCACGAAGGGAGAAAGCAAACTGATCAAACCTTTTGGGGCAAAAGCTCCTGATAAAAGAATGATCAAAATTCTCACACTTAGTTTCTTGCAGACATACCACTGAGCAGTTACTTTCATCAATTTTATTATACACTGCCAAACGCTTATCTTTATCATTTAGGCCTCTCACATTCCAGTCCAGAACCAACCAATCCATTAACCATTGTTTTGTGCTATCCATTAAAACCCAGTGAGTAAAAAGCAGCACATAGCCATTGGACAACCAACAACTCATACAATACACAAGACAGCAAATAAGGTCCAAGCATCATAGCATTGCAGTTCATATATATATAATACTGTGATAGATAGTCTTGCACACAGGCATCATAAGTGTAGCTAAGGCAACAAAATAAGCCCACATTTGGGCACAAAAGCACCACATAAAGATGTATTATCATTTAAACTCCTGAAGTAGAGTCTTGCACGTAAGAGGCCATAAGCTTCTCCTCAGTCAACTTGTCTGCAGGTATCTCCAAAGCTGCACCAACCTTCTGAATCACCTTTATGGGAGTAAAAGGTGCAACATTCTCCTTACTGGGCTTGGACCTGGGCTTTTTCTTTGCCTCCTTCTTGGGCTCCAGCTGTTCATTGATGGGCTCAACCTTGTATCCCTGCTTGATGGCAGCCTGCCTAGTACTCCTCCCCGACTCCTTCCTCCGAACGGTGCACAACCTTTTTCCCGCGTCCCCTCTTCCTTGTACCCTCCAAGGGAGGCACCACCAGCTGATCAAGCAAGCATATCTCGAGAGTCTTGTACCGAAGAATTCGTGTCCGAAACCGAAGATCCACCGTGTACAAGCAGGGTCAGCATCCACCAACGGCTTCAGGAAATGCATCAAAGAAGCAGGCATTCCCAGTACATTATCTTGCAATGAATCAGGGATCAGAGCATGCTGAGCTGTGTTTGCAGATGAGCCAACCTGAAACCAAACAGAGTGCCAGACAGAGTATTTGTATGGGACCAGGGCAAGATGGGGATCAACCATATATCCCTGCACATCATGCATTGGTACATTCTGTGGCTGCTCTTCCTCCCACTCTTCAGTGATATCCTCAATCTCAATGAGCTCCATGTTTCCTTGCTCGCACAAGTACTCGGCCCTTCTCCGGGAACAAGTTGAACGAAGAAATAGTATGATCGGTGAACTGAACGGATATGGAGGAGGGGAGCTGCTGCATAAAGACGAGCCCAGGTACATCCCATCCATGGTTAACATTGTCATTACCGAGCATGACCCTCTTCATTCCAATTATCCCAAACCCTGGTTCATTGGGGGAGCCCAATTGTCTTGTGGTGGAATAGGACCAACAAAGAACTGTGGATGGGGATTGCCATTTTCTGGCTCAGGGGATTCATCAGGTGGCAGCACATCCTCTGGTTCACTAGTCAAAATGTAGATTGGAACGATCCATGATACTACCTGTCCCCCCATATCTCTCGTGGTTCCCTAATAACCAAAGACCTCGGGCACATCTCTAGTTCCTCCATATGCAACTCTAATCGGAGTACGAGCGAGGGTGGGATCCTCTCTAATCCATCCCCTCATCTTACCAAACTTGGCAACAGAATCCCTTAAGAATTCCTCATTGCGATAATCCATAGGCAAGTTAAGCATCATTAACCAACTAAGACGAGTATAAACCGTTGCTCGGAAATTTTCTCCTTCATCATGCCTAACAAAGGTTACTGTTCGACCATTTTCAAGTTGATGAGCAGGTTGATTAACTAGCAGATCTCTAACAGCACTATCTCGCATGCGGTACAAGCCCAATCCAACTGCACTTTCCGCAAAGTTCACTACCTCCAAATGCGAGATTCTCCTCGGATGTGATCATGTACCCGATTGAGAACTTCATCGATCTCTCGCTCCTCTCGGCCGCGGAAGAACTTGAGCAATGGCCCAAGACTCATGGCGACGAGGTGGTGGAGTCGCCGCCGTGACGTACATGCGCGCCGGCCTCTCATCAGCGCCCCAGGGTTGAAGCACCTGGAAGCCCGCCGGCGTGAATCGGTGGGGATCCACCGGGAAGTTCGCCATCGCCGCGTGGCAGGAAGGTGAAGAAGCAGAGACGGGACAGAGAGCTAGCACAGGATGAACAGTGCAGGGCGGGGCATCCGACGTATTAAGCACGGGAATTATTGCCTTCCGTCCATCCTCGCGCGAAACGAGGTTGCCGGCTTTGGACAAAACTTTTGCTACCCATCGCATTGATGGTGGTTTTCTCCAACGTCTTTTTTTCATGCCCATATCGGTAACACGATTTGCAACGAATTTTGCCAACACATTCCTTTGTACTCGTGCGAGAACCGAGGCATCGTTGGCAAGTCCGGACACGATCCACCATATCATCAAGCATTGATCGAAAATCAGAATCATGGGCCGGGCTATCGGGGAAAGAATCAATTGGGCCCGAGAAAACCGGCCTATCCAAATTCGAGGCTAGCCAAACCAGAAACTTCCCGCTCATTACGCTGATCAATCTGCTGAGCCCTTGGTGGAGTTGCAACACTGCCAAACTGAATTTCCAACGGTGGAGGAGGAGAAAGAGATGCAGCAAAAACCACCTTAGACTTTTTTCCCAACTGCGGGCAAACATACCCTGCCTCAATAAGATCATCTTTAAGCGTCTGGGAAGCAGGATACTCATAACTCTGTACAAGCGGGGTACTCCAATGAGAGCAGACAAAAGAAAGACGTTTTTGCACACCATCTACTCTTTTCTTTATGGCTGAAACAGATGGTCTGCGCTTAAGAACCCTAAGGGCATGATCTCGTACGCTTTTTATTTGGGCTAACCGAACCCATTCTTCAAGACATTCCCTTTGCCACAATTTGAATTCATGTTTCCAAGATGGTCCACCATTGCCCCAAAGATGAAAGAAGCATTTGAAAGCAGGACAAGCAAAGGATCTGAGAGAATAAACCATAAACCCAACATGCTTTGAGGCCACAGAGAATCTGAACATTCTATCCCCAAGATGAATAACATGCAGATCATAACATATGCCTCCAATGCAGGACTTCAGAGCTAAACCAACAGATGACTCATCCAATTTAAATTTGGCACGTCCAAAGGAGACAACCATGATAAAGTGGTTAGCCTTGCCTAAGGGATGAACTGTAGATCTAAATCTACGCAAGACATCCGATTGAAAACCAGATCCAAAGGAGAAGTCCATACCCAAATCAACTGCTTCATGCATAGAGAGGCTAGGGGATTCATCATTCAACTTGTCTAACCCATGAACACGTACCTTAGGGGCAGAGATGCATTGAGAGAGTGTTGCCGTGTGAGAGGGGAACCTCACATTTGTGCCAACCAAAAGAGAGTCCCCATTTTCAAGAGATCTACCAACAAGGCATTCACCTTTTGCATTTAGCAGATTAAGCCGAGCGTGATCCGACCAAAAGTGAATCATACCATCATAGGAGTTGTCACGACGACGATCTTGGTCCCTTGAGGTGGAATACTTGACCTTCCAAATGCCATCAGGAGCCGCCATACCGCACCAGCCAAACCAAGAAAAAGGGCTCAAAAGAAAGAGGACAATCCGCCGGAGAGGATGATTGGAGAGATTGGAGTGATTCACCAGAGATCAAAGAGATCGCCGGGGAAGAAAGTGTTTAGGGTTTGGGGTCGTGGGAGGGAGAGGGAGACGCCATCTTCGTTAAAACCATCCAAATCTAGTATTTACTTTACTATCAAAGACTTTACTTGGCACAACAAAACATAAAACTAAGATAAGGAGAGGTTGCTACAGTAGTAAACAACTTCCAAGACACAAATAAAAACCAAGTACTGTAGCAAAATAACACATGGGTTATCTCCCAAGAAGTTCTTTCTTTATAGCCATTAAGATGGGCTCAGCAATTTTAATGATGCACTCGCAAGAAATAGTATTTGAAGCAAAAGAGAGCATCAAGAGGCAAATTCAAAACACATTTAAGTCTAACATGCTTCCTATGAAGAGGCATCTTGTACACAAATGAATTCATGAAGAACAAAGTGACAAGCATAAGAGGATAGAACAAGTGTAGCTTCAAAAATTTCAGCACATAGAGAGGCATTTTAGTAACATGAAAATTTCTACAACCATATTTTCCTCTCTCATAATAACTTTCAGTAGAAACATGAGAAAACTCAACAATATAACTATCACATAAAGCATTCTTATCATGAGTCTCATGCATAAAATTATTACTCTCCACATAGGCATAGTCAATTTTTTTACTAATAGCGGGAGCAAATTCAACAAAGTAGCTATCATTATTATTCTCATCAAGTGTAGGAGGCATAGTATAATCAAAATAAAATTTACTCTCCATAGTAGGTGGCACCAAAAGACCACTATCATTATAATCATAAATAGGAGGCAAAGTATCATCAAAGAAAATTTTCTCCTCAATGCTTGGGGGACTAAAAAGATCATGAAAACCAGCTTCCCCAAGCTTAGAACTTTCTATATCATTATCAACAATGGTGTTCAAAGCGTTCATACTAATATTACTACCAAGCATGCAAATAAGATTTCATAGGTTTTTTAATTTTCACATCAAACAATCCATGTTTTAAATCGGGAAATAGAATAAGAAGCTCATTGTTGTCCATTATGCCAAACTAGTGTAAACAAGAAACAAAAAGATGCAATTGCGGGATCTAAAGGAAATAGCTTCGAGCACAAACACAATGGCGCCGTAAAAGTACTCGTTACCGGGACCGGAGTATGAGTGCCTTTTTACCTTTCCTCCCCGGCAACGGCGCCGGAAAAGTGCTTGATGTCTACGGGAGCTTCTATTCTTGTAGACAGTGTTGGGCCTCCAAGAGCCAGAGGTTTGTAGAACAGCAGCAAGTTTCCCTTAAGTGGATTACCCAAGGTTTATCGATCTCAGGGAGGAAGAGGTCAAAGATATCCCTCTCATGCAACCCTGCAACCACAAAGCAAGAAATCTCTTGTGTCCCCAACACACCTAATAGGTGCACTAGTTCGGCGAAGAGATAGTGAAATACAGGTGGTATAAATAAGTATGAGCAGTAGCAACGGTGCCAGAAAATAGCTTGCTGGCGTATGGTTGATGGTGGTAATATGGTAGCAGTAGTAACGCGATAGAAACAAGTAAACAAGCAGCGATAGCGATATTTAGGAACAAGGCCTAGGGATTAGACTTTCACTAGTGGACACTCTCAACTTTGATCACATAACGGAATAGATAAATGCATACTCTACACTCTTGTTGGATGATGAACACATTGCGTAGGATTACACGAACCCTCAATGCCGGAGTTAACAAGCTCCACAATTCAATGTTCATATTTAAATAACCTTAGAGTGCATGAAAGATCAATACGACTAAACCAAGTACTAACACAGCATCCACACTGTCACCTTCACGCTATGTAGGAGGAAATAGATCACATCAATACTATCATAGCAATAGTTAACTTCACAATCTACAAGAGATCATGATCATAGCATACGCCAAGTACTAACACGGATGCACACACTGTCACCATTACACCGTGCAGGAGGAATAAAACTACTTTAATAACATCACTAGAGTAGCACATAGATAAATTGTGATACAAAACACATTGCAATCATAAAGAGATATAAATAAGCACTTCACTATGCCATTCATAACAGTGAATAAGTATTCTGTGAAATATAGCCTAATAGACCCACACGGTGTACACACTGTCACCTTTACACACGTGGGACAAGGAGTCTCCGGAGATCACATAAGTAAAATTCACTTGACTAGCATAACGACATCTAGATTACAAGCATCATCATATGAATCTCAATCATGTAAGGCAACTCATGAGATTATTGTATTGAAGCACATAGGAGAGAGATGAACCACATAGCTACCGGTACAGCCCCGAGCCTCGATGGATAACTACTCCCTCCTCATGGGAGACAGCAGCGTTGATGAAGATGGCGGTGGTGTCGATGGAGAAGCCTTCCGGGGGCACTTCCCCGCCCCGGTAGCGTGCCGGAACAGAGACTCCTGTCCCCCAGATCTTGGCTTCGCGATGGCGGCGGCTCTGGAAGGTTTCTCGTATCGTGGCTTTTTCGTCTCGAGGTTTTAGGTCAGTGACCTTTAAATAGGCGAAGAGGCGGAGTCGGAGGGGCGACGAGGCGGCGACACCATAGGGGGGCGCGGCCAGGGCCCAGGCCGCGCCACCCTATCATCTGGGGCCCACAGGGCCCCCTCCGGCGGCTCTCGGGTGTTCCGGATGCTTCCGGTGAAAATAGGAACTCGGGTCTTCGTTTCGTCCAATTCCGAGAATATTTCGTTACTAGGATTTACGAAACCAAAAACAGCGAGAAACGAGAACCGGCACTTCGGCATCTTGTTAATAGGTTAGTTCCATAAAATGCACGAATATGACATAAAGTGTGCATAAAACATGTAGATAACATCAATAATGTGGCATGGAACACAAGAAATTATCGATACGTCGGAGACGTATCAGCGGGTGACAAGGATGATAGGAAATCAACTTCCGGGGCTTGCCAATTCCTTGGTAGGTCCTTGGTGTGTTGGTCTTCTAAGAAGCAAAATTGCATATCTCTCTCCACCGCCGAAGCCGAATATGTTGCCGCCGCAAGTGGATGCACTCAATTGTTATGGATGAGGCAAACTTTAAAGGAATACTTGTGTCATTTGTGACAAAGTGCCTCTATTATGTGACAATGAAAGTGCCATCAAGATTGCCTATAATCCGGTGCAACATTCAAGAACGAAGCATATTGAGATCCGGAATCATTTCATTAGGGATCATGTTGCCCGGGAGATATTGAGCTTATCTATGTTCCTACCAAAGATCAACTTGCCGATATATTCACGAAGCCTCTTGATGAAGCAAGGTTCTCTTATTTGAGGAATGAGCTAAATATCATTGATTCAAGGAGTATAGCTTGACCATCTTGCAAACACACCTTCGTCTCAAAACTTTATTTGGTTTAGATGTGGGCATGGAAATAGGGGAGTGCGGTTTAAATTATTGAGCTATCCCTCCCCCATAATGCCAACATTAAGAAATCATTCTCTTAATATCATGTGTTGATATGTGAGCTTCAATGATGAGTAGTGACTTGGACCCAAGATATATCTTCGCGGTGCCATGTCACGTCACTCATATATGGTGGCCTAGGCCACCACACTCTTCTTTGTGAAGAGTTGGAGTTATTTGGATCTTCATTGGTTTTTATTGACATCTCCTTGTTTATGGGAAATCACCCATGTTTGGTCTTCATTTGCAATATTTTGCAAATATGGGTGATATCGTACCATCAACTCGTGCTATCTCTCTATCCTAAGCCTCACCTTTCCTAAAGAAACCTTATCTATCTCCATACTCTAAAACTCCGCAAAATTTCGAGGGCTTTTGGGCTGTGGGCTGTGTCGGCGGCACTGCCGGCGCATTCACACCGGCACTGCCGGCGGCGCCGGCACTGCCGGCCTCGGCTCGGCGGCACTGCCGCTGTGGGCGTGGGATAAGTTGAGGGCCCGCAGGGGGAGTTAGGGCAACTGCCCTCTTTCTTCCCCAGCGCGAGTGCTCTCCTCCCACCCGACCCCAGTCGCCGCCGCCGTCGCCCCTGCCTTCTCAGCCGCCGTCCCGGGACCTCCCTCCTCCTCTGGTCGGCTGGATCCGGGCTGTGCCCTCTCCCCTCCATGGCTTCCTCCTCCGGTTAGCTTCCTCCCCTCCCTCTCCCTCTCTAGAATGGGTAGACCTCTCTAGAAGAAAGAAGGGTGGTTGAATCTCTCCGAAAGTTTTGCCATAGAGGTAGATGATCTTGTGCATTGTGGTGTGAAAGTTTGAGGAACAATGGTTGAGTCTAGAGCAGATCTGGTAGTTCTTCATGTTTGCCGGCACTGCCGCCCCCTCCACACCGGCACTGCCGGTCGGGCCGGCACTGCCGCCACTGTCGAGCCGGCACTGCCGCCCTTACCGCCCCGGCACTGCCGGTGTAGCTGTGCCAGATCTCTTTCAGCCTCCTCTCTTGTATCTTGAACACTTCTTTCACCATGCTTTGATTATCATGTTTTGCTTTGTTTTAGTGTACCTTATCATATGCTATTCCTATCCATTGCTCTCACAGGTGCAGGTGGTTCTCATCGCTCTAGCTCGGGCAAACGGGCGATACCTAGTGACTTTGAAGCCGAAATTCTACCTATGAAGAAGTCATCTCGTCGGGAGAGGAATTCCGCTCCGGCTGAACCTCGAGCTAACCTCATCCGGAGGTTGAGAGGCATGCCCATTGGGAAGTGGCCAGATAATGAGTATGCTCGGCTGCGTCAGTCCAACGCCTACACCTCTCCCAAGGGCACCAATTGCTCTGCACCGTTCCGGACTAAGTATCAAGAGAAGACTTTTGATGATCTCTATGCAAATGCCACTTATAAAGTTGCTCCTATGCATCACATCAACTTTGCTCACATGGATAAACACGCCAACTACTTTGCTGAAGCTCGAGATATTTGTGAGCAGTTTGGTCTTTTTCCTCTGATGAAGTTTCAACATCCTTACTGTGTGGAGGTGATTGGGCAATTCTTTGCCACAGTTTATGTTGACAATCATGATGCCAAGACTATGACTTGGATGACAGAAGGTCGCATGTTGCATGGCACTTGGGACCAATTTGCAGCTTGTCTTGGTTATCCGGTGCTCACTGGCAATGAAGATGGATACTTTAGAGCCCACAACACTCCCAAGCCCGTTGAGAAGGCTCTCCTTGCTGATCTTTATCTTGAAGGAGAAGTGGTATATGGTTCTCGAAATTCCTCCGTCCGGTGTATGACATTCTTCTCCGCATTTACCGAGAGGTCCTTAATCCCAAGGTTGGCTGCGTTGATCGGATCTATGGATACCTTGGGAACTTGTTGCTTCTTTCTCACCAAGCACCGTGACACCTGGTATGCAACTTGATGTGATGGACTTTCTCGTGGAATGAGTTTTGGGCTTGCATAATAGCTCGCAAGGCCCCTGTTTTTGCTCCCTACTTCATGTTCTTCATATGCTCTCGTTGGGACAATGCTGGATATGGCAAACTCACTGATGAGGTAAACCTTCTACCTCACAAGGCCAAGGATCTCAAGGTCAAGACTCATGCTAATCCTCCTCGTCTTCCCAATGATGAGGAGTCTGCCCAAGAAGACTCTGATATGGAGTATGCTCCCCCTGCTGACAATGGTTGGGTTGCTCGTATAGAGGCCAAGTTGGCCAAGATGTTCTGTCTCAAGACTGACATCAACGAGCGTCGATATCAAGCTCACAGGGAGCGGAAAATGGACAGGGAGGAACACAAAGCTCATCATGCGCAAGTTGGATATTCCGGTTGAGAGTGGATCTGAGGAGGTCATAACTCCTGAAGAAGAATGGCTCTCTAAGCATGGCAATGTGGCTGAATTTGAACAGCTTGGTCTTCCCGGTCCTTCTCGCCGTCGGCCCCCCTAGTGATGATGTTGAGCCCGCCGAGTCGGATGATGATGAAGATACGGAGGAATCCTCCGAGGATGATTGAGTTTTCATGGGACGATGTAGCATCGCTTCTTTTCTCCTTTTTGGTGTCTTGATGCCAAAGGGGGAGAAGAAGGTCTAGTAGGACTTGCACGGGATTTGCTAGGGTTTGAGGGCACAAGCATTTGCTCTTTATCATTCCGTTAAAGCTTGTGTCCTTCGTTTACCGTCTATGTTTATGTTGAACCTTATCTTGTGTTTTATGTGTTCTATGTGTGGTGAGCAAGACCTTTTAGTGAGTGAACTATTGCTATGGTCTTCGGTATTCTATATGGTTGAGAGTATTGTTATGAATTGGTATTGTTATGAATCGGTATGACCATCTTATATCTCATATTGTCTATGGATTCATCTACTTGATATGGTCATGGGATTCTTGTTCATGAATTTGAGACTATTGTCTTGTTTTGTTGAGGATGTCAGTATGCAAGGGTATGATCTTAACATCTCAACTTTTATCTTTGTCCATACATTATCTATCATATACATATTATGAGCATTGTGCTTTCTACCTTGAAAGTTGGAGTTGCTCCATACCTAATGTGTGCATCATTTTTCTTGCATAAATTTCTCGCATGCACACATCTAGGGGGAGTTTCTTTCTTATACCAAGCACAATGATTTTCTTGCCCTATTCTTTGCAAAATCCCGGTATTGTCATCAAACGCCAAAAAGGGGGAGACTGAAAGAACATTTCATGATCTCTAAGTTTTGTGTGTTTGTTAACAACACCGGTGACAATTTAACCGTGTGCTAAGTGGTTTACAGTTATGGAAAAGATACCACGGAAAATCTCGACCCACTCAAAAAGGAAGAAAAGAAAAGAAGGAAGAAGCTGGAACCTGGCAGTGGCCGGCACTGCCGGCAACTCCGGGCCGGCACTGCCGGTGTGTACACCCCGGCACTGCCGGCGTTTTCGGCCCGGCACTGCCGGCCTGTCTGTCGATCTTCAGGTTCAGAAAAAGGGCCGGCACTGCCGGCGTCTCCAGGCCGGCACTACCGGCGTTTCACCTCCAACGGGCGAGAAAAGTAGGTGGGGTATAAAAACCCCCTTCACCTACCTTGGAAGGTTGCTCAAACCCTAAGATCTTCATCCTCCATTGCTGAGCCACCAAGAACACCAAAATAGCCGGATCTCCTCCCTCAACCACCCAAATCACTTGTGCTTTGGAGAATCGAAGGAGAAGACCCCGATCTACATCCTCACCGAAGCGTTTCTCATTTCCCCCTCTTATGCTTGAGGGCCCCCTTGCTAGTGTTCCTCTTTGGATCCCTAGTTGTTGTTGTTGATGTATGCTTGTTGATTTGTTGTGTTGTTACAGATTTGGGAGCCTCCAATTTGGTTGTGGATGTGTGCCCCAAGAACTTTGTAAAGGCCCGGTTTCCGCCTCGAGGAAATCCCTTAGTGGAAGTGGGCTAGGCCTTCGTGGCGTTGCTCACGGGAGATCCGAGTGAAGCCTTCGTGGCTGTTGGTTTGGCTTGCGTAGCAACCACACTCCTCCAAACGTAGACGTACCTTCTTGCAAAGGAAGGAAACTACGGGAATCATCTCCGTGTCATCGCGTGCTCCACTCTCGGTTACCTCTATCCCACTCTATCTCCTATTGCGTTGCTATACCTTGCTTAGTTGATATCCTTGTCATATAGGTAAATTCACTTAGTTGCATATCTAGAGAATTTACCTTTGTGTCAAGCCTAAATTGAAAAAGAACTAAAAATTGGTTAGCACCTATTCACCCCCCTCTAGGTGCGGCATACGATCCTTTCGGACATCCAACTCAAATCATAACTCGGTGAATAAGTATTCCGTAAAATATAGCCTAAGAGACCCACACGGTGCACACACTTGTCACCTTTACACACGTGGGACAAGGAGTCTCCGGAGATCACATAAGTAAAATCCACTTGAATAGCATAACGACATCTAGATTACAAAGCTCATCGTATGAATCTCAATCATGTAAGGCAGCTCATGAGATCATTGTATTGAAGTACATGGAGAGAGAGATTAACCACATAGCTACCGGTACAGCCCTTAGCCTCGATGGAGAACTACTCCCTCCTCATGGGAGACAGCAGCGGTGATGAAGATGGCGGTGGTGTCGATGGAGATGCCTTCCGGGGGCACTTCCCCGTCCCGGCAGGGTGCCGGAACAGAGACTCCTGTCCCCCAGATCTTGGCTTCGCGATGGCGGCGGCTCTGGAAGGTTTCTCGTACCGTGGCTTATTCGTATCGAAGATTTAGGTCAGGGAGGCTTATATAGGCGAAGAGTCGGAGTCGGAAGGGCCACGGGGAAGCCACACACCAGGGGGGCGCCCCCCCGCCTTGGCCGCGCCGCCACCACGTGTGGTGGCCCTGGGCCTCTCCTCTGGCCCCTCTTCGGTGCTCTGGAAGCTTCCTTGAAATATAAGATGTTGGGCGTTGATTTCGTCCAATTCCGAGAATATTTCCTTACTAGGATTTCTGAAACCAAAAACAGCAGAAAACAGGAACTGGCACTTCGGCATCTTATCAATAGGTTAGTTCCAGAAAATGCATAAAAATGACATAAAGTGTGTATAAAACATGTAGGTATTGTCATAAAACAAGCATGGAACATAAGAAATTATCGATACGTTGGAGACGTATCAACCATCCATCTTTGTTTGACCGTAAGCATCGCCGTATCCCTGACCAAAACGCGGACGCGTGACAGTTAACCAGCATCGATTTGTCGAGTAAAACTGGGCACGTTACTCCAATCCCTTACGTACTATCATATTTGCATTCGAAATTTCAGAGGATCCGATATAAAGAAGATATCGGATGATGAAGACAATTCAGAACACATCGTCGTCATGATCTTCAAGTAGAACAACTTGAGTCTACGCACGGTTGCAACATCCGTCCCTAGACTCGGGGGCTACTCCCATCGGGAGCGCTGGACACGCACCCGATATCAAGAGGATTGAACTTCATGATGAACAAGGAAAGCATCGATAGCGGAGATTTACGAGTGGTACAACTTGAGTCCACGCACGGTTCCAAGCATCCGTCCCTAGACTCGGGGGCTACTCCCATCGGGAGCGCTGTACATGCACCCGATAGAAATGACTTTGGAGCTGCGAAGGACTCGAAGATTCACTTTATTTCGATAGATAAAGATGTTCGAATGAAGACAATTAAATTCCTTGCCTGAAGCTTCACTTCGGCCAGTTACTCGGGGGCTACTGATGTGGGCATTACCCTTCGGGTAACCAACATTAGGCTACCTCCACCGGCCCAATTGGGGGCCCATGGAGATTGCCGAATATCCAAAGTGGGCCTGCGCATCGATGTTGATGAAGAAGACTCATCCGAAGGAAAGATGCTTGATGGACAAGGAAAGAAGATGCGATACAAGGACACCTTACACTATGACTCTTTGTACCCTAGTCGAGTTCGGACAGATCTCTTGAGACCTGGCTTGCTATATAAAGGTCAGGAGAGGATCTGCCGGATGACAACTTACACGCATAGAACCACCGCAAGATTAAACCCTAGAGTTTAGAACCCTTGCCTCTCGACGAGACCACCGTAGCCTATCGGCTACCCCATTGTAACCAGATATACTTTCGATTATCAAGATCAAACAAGTAGTAAGTAAGGGTTTTATCTCATCGAGGGCCCCGAACCTGGGTAAATCTCTCTCCCCGTTTGTTCGATCACCGATGTCTCGTGCTAGCCTGCAAGATTCCGTCAACCCTAAGCCACACATGGTGGGCATTACCGGGGAGCACCCCCGACAGTGATGTTGTTGCTGCCACAACGAACCTCCCGGCTGGTCAGGAGGTGGCGGTCTCGGTGTCACCGTCGGTGTGAGACGTGGATGTGGATCGTATCGTCGCTGCTTTTGTGTGGAGGGCGCAGGGCAGGTGACGATGCTAACGTCCGAAGTACGACTGCACGTGATAGCAACGTAGATTCCGCGTAGTTTTTCCTCCATACTTCTCACCCAGGACTTCTGCTTCTCCCACGGCAGAAGAGGCCCCGTCGATAGGGAACGCGCGTATCTACCTCCAAGTGTGTCGTGCAACAAAAACCACCTCTCCACATGCTCGTGCTCTATCCACTGCTCAAAGTTTTTTTTTATCTTCCTTCCCCTCTTTCTCTTGTACCGGGCGAGTCAAATACGGGCAAGTCACACAGACGTTGTGGTTCCTCGTAAACTAGTGTTGCCATGTTGTTGTTTGT
Source organism: Lolium rigidum (assembly GCF_022539505.1). NCBI lineage: Eukaryota > Viridiplantae > Streptophyta > Magnoliopsida > Poales > Poaceae > Lolium > Lolium rigidum. The sequence continues at coordinate 190,674,821 of NC_061513.1, read as the reverse complement.
GCTACAACTACCTGCATATGTGCTGCTATGTTTGCATCTAGTGCTACTTTCCTCTGCACAGCTTGTTGCTTTATGTAGTCCTGAAGTTTGCGCCGCAATAAACTATACTTTCACTCATGGTTCTAGATGCACAGCTTCTTGAAGAGATTCATAAGGTTCTTATTCTTGAATTGTGTTTAAAATTTGGCCCCCTGGGTGGCGCATGCACCAACGGCTCTGAATGTCAATCCATGGTGTTTGTTCCCCAACCTCCTTCAATGTCTTAATAGCTTTGAGTATACCTCCATTCCCATCATGAACGATGCAAACATTCGGCTTGTCCTTCACAATTGATATTTTTGGCTACATGAAGAACGATAACCAGCTTTAAGTGTTCTCGCTCTCCACAAAAGCAAAAGCGAGTGGCACGATTTTCTTGTTGCCGTCCATTCCAATGGCGGTCAAGATTTGACCCTTGTACTGCCCAGTGAGAAAAGTGTCGTCCACACATAACACGGGTCGACAGTGTAATCGAAAGATTCGATGCATACACCGAATGAGAAAAACTCGATGCAGAACCCTATAAGTTGGGTGCTATCGCAAGAACAAGTCTTGGATGTTTATATGTGTGCATGTAACTTTCTCTTCCCTGTATCTTCTTCTTTCATATGGTTCTGCATGCGTCCATTTTCCTCGTCACCATCACCCTCACCACTAGAACCATCTTCTCATGTGTAACCATCAGCCTCACCACTATAACCATCTTCTGTATGACTCATGTATCTTGACTCGTAACCATCGCCTCCACCGTGTGCATCACTGCTCTGTTCGGGTGAGTAACCACCGCCACCACCATGTGTCTGACAGCTCTGGCCTGATTCGTAACCACCTCCTCCACCGTAACCTCCTTCCTGAGGAGCGACCTCCTTAGCCACTGGAAGCACTAAAGCCACAGGGTGAGTTCTAAAGCCACAGGGTGAGTTCCTCTCGTCTCAGACCCTTTTAACTAGCACACCCACTTAGAGCTTTCATCTACCGAGCTTAGATACCAGAAAAATGTTTGATAGCGACTTAGTCCACAAAGCATATACACTCACTGTGTACACTTCAGAATTAAGCCCGAAGCATTATGTTAACAAGTCCTTCACCTGCTCCATTGTCCATGTTTTAGGGACTGTTAAATTCATCTCTACTGACTTGAACTCACTCAGATCAACTCCCATCTCATTTGATCGGACAATACCTAAACCATAGTAAAATACTATCTTCACAATATCCGACATCTCTTCTGACCTAAAAAAAATCGAACACATCAACAATTAACCGATCAACTAACAAATGTAACTACTCGTGAGCACAAATATACACGACCATAACTAACCATGTACCGAACACCAACAACAACCCGCATAAGCATAAATAATTAAAATTAATAGCCAATGATTAGGGTTTACCATTGAAGCGCGAGGAGCCTCTCCGTGAGACGTCCTGAAACCACCCTATAGCAGCAACACCACCACGCCGCAGCAGCAGCTCCACCATGTGCACACAACAACATCTCCACCATGCCGCACCTTACACCACCACAAAGCTCCACCACTTCATCACCATTGCTACAAAACAACACCATCAATTGCCTCCAAACACTAACCCATCTATAGATCGGGTTCCCCTAACTCGTATCAGCAAAGTGGTGAAGTTTTGGTTGAATTTGAATAGAAATTAGACAAAACCTGTTCATACTTAGGCGAATTTATTACATACGGATAGTTAAATTTTAGAAGAAAAAAAAACTTAACACCGGTGGTTTTTTAGACTTTCGGCATTTATTTTTCATTTTTTTCTCTTTTCTTTTTCGGTTTTGCTATGTCTCAGTCAACTGAGATTTTCTTAAGTCTAAGTCAATTACAAAAAAGTACTTGAGTTGCACTTTTCTGTTAAAAATGTGCAATTGCACTTTTCTGTCAGAAATGTGCAACTGAACCGAGTTGCACTTTTTTTTAAACTGCAGTTGCACTTTTCTGAGTTGACTGAGACTTAAGAAAATCTCAGTCAACTTAGACATAGACACACCCTTTCTTTTTACCTTCGGCCACGAAGAAAAAGGAGATAAAATCCTACCTTCGCTCCTCTCTCGGCGGCCGGTCGCTGCCCCCGCCCAGACGCCGCCACCGGCGGTGGCTCTCCTTCCGGCAGCAGGCTCTCCCACCTTCCACGAAGCCGCCGCCTCCTCATACGCAGGTACCACCCCTTTCCGATATTTATCCTGAAATCCCTCCCCACTATGTCTTGCAGATGTGTTCTTGTTTAGTAGGTCAGGAAGGCACTCCCTGCATTTAACGGGGGCGACTAGTTGGCCTATGCATCAAGTAGATTCTGGCTATATCCTCAACACCTGGACCATATTGGTTTTTTTATTAGATTGAAAACATGGATTTGCATGGTACATCCATAAATAATACGGAGTACCCTATTTTGTTTACGTAAACTACAATACTGTATTTATTAGAATGAATGAAATAGCAGCATTAGTGAGAACTTTTCTATACGAGATGAAGAAGGAACTTGTGATTTTGCCACCTTAGCATGTGTAGGCTACTCCGACTAAGCAATTCTACCAATATATTGTTCGGAGGAGTGGTGAAAGTTATAATGATTTTGGACTTCACTTAGATATTGCTCTGAAAAATCTTGTTCACTTCACCTGATCATGTTTTGTGTTTGGTACTTATAAGGTGTGCCTGTGAATTCCGAGAAAAAAAAGGTGCATGAGATGTTTTCTGAAAATCCATTGCTAATTCATAAATTTCCTCCAGAAATTTGTCATCTGTGAATGATATTACGGGGGAACTTTGTATATTTTGTAGCAGTGTCTCATCGTAATTGGGTGTCTAATCTGTTGCCTTTACCAACTAATACACTACTGAAATGTCATCACCAAGTTTATCCTCAGTGATAATTAACTGGTGGCCTGCTGTGTGATCTAACACATTCGGATTATCTATGCGTTGGCTGTGTCGCAGCTGCACAGAAACTTTGGAACAAATATATATGTAGCACACGCCACACAGACTTTGAGAGAGTAGTTTCCATCACTTGAATACCAAAGAAAAGAAATTTTAATGTGCTCACACAGTCACACATGACATGCTTGAAACATGGTACAAGTGCAGTAAGGGCGAATGAGTTGACGCAATCCATATCTCATAAAAAGAAGTCTGAAGAAAATCCATGACAAATATTTTAGCTTTGTGTGCACTGTGCTAGCTAGATGTCACTATTTCTGACTCTGGGTTCTTTGTTTTTCCATGGAGTTCCTGTGCTTTTTTCACGAGGGAATCAAGGGTGTCGGTAGTAGCAGGCAGTGTCGTCGTTCCGGTGATGAAAATCATGGAACTCTCGATATCCAACATGGCCTCTGATACGCTGGACAGCAAGACCATGAGGCTCTCCAGATCAGCTCGTTCGACGACAGTGCCATGGCCACTGAGTTTCTTTATTTCTGCTATCACCATCCTAGTGGTAAGCTTCATAGCTTTCAGGCTCTCGGGGGTGATGAGATACCTGTTTTTTTGCACCATCTTAATCGCAAACCTGAACGCAACGTGTTCTCCTTTATCTTCTTGGTCTTTTTCTCCCACCGAAATGGCATTGATATCGAGGTTTAGTTTCTCACATGCCGTCACACAGAGGGATAGCATGGCAACATACAACTTGTGATGTTTCTTTTGCCCAGAAGAGCGGGAAATACATTTTTTATTGTTCTTGTCGTTGTTGTTGGTGACTTGGCTTTCGATGTCAGTACTTGATGTTGTATAACCGGGATTTCCTTCTTCTCCTGTCCACCCAGATAGTATTTCTCTCAGCACCTGCAACGTAATAACAATAATTCTTATGGGTACATGAATGTGGCCAAGCAAACGCTAAGGATATGCACTCATTAATTGTTTCGAATGGGGAATGTATGAATGACTGGCTTGGAGGATTCATCAATTATTTTTGGAAGAAGGAATAGATATTACAGAAATGAATAAAGAAGAGATTAGGTAAGTACCTTTGGCATCAAATCCTTTATAGTATTCTTGAGTAGTTTATTCCCGGTGTACTGTATATACAGATGCTCCAGAATTTCTGCTGCACTTTTACTGCATGTGTCGTTGTCCCCAACTTGTAAAAGTATTTTAGCAAGATCACCGACAAACTTATCATTTTCTTCCTTGGTCAGGAGGGAGCCAACACTTTTGGTGCTAAGGAACAGCACAACCAGTGTTTCACCTGTAGTCTTTCTGATGGAGTCATCGCTGCTATCACCATTAACGAAGATTCTTATGAGCATCTTCGTTAGATTACCTCTGTTTTCAGTTTTGTCCATGCATAACTGCGTGAGGATCTGCATGGCCTTCATGTGCAGCTCTCCGCCTTTACATCCTTCACAGGTAACAATTCTTTCCATGGTGGTGATTGGCCCCTTGTCGCTTGTGATCTGTTGATGCAGGTCGGCCCTAGTGTCTCCCTTGGCTGTCACAATCAGCCGAAGCATCACCCCCAGTGATCTCTCTGAAACCTTGGTAGACCATTCAGTATGACCTGCGCGGTGCATTAGGTTGCAGCTAACAGGTACCATGATCTTGGAGACAAGATTTTTGGTGTTGCTTATGATCACACAGTTGTCCTCACTGCCCGCGAGGCTCCAAAGGATACTTAAACCAGTCAAGACCATTTCTTTGTAGCCATGGAGCGCCTCAGGTGATGAATGATCGACATCGCTGTCCGAGTCTGATTCTGAGTACTCTGATTCTGTATCAAACAACGAAGTGTTGCTGCTTCCTTGTTCTTCTTGATCATGATATCTCTTTGTGTTTGACGAAGCTGGAGGCCTTGTGGTGGTGTCGTCTGTGCTTAGTGACAGTGATGATACTGATTGACGTGGTCGGAGTTGATAGTATTCTTCGAAGGAGTTGATGAGTGAAGATATCGATTGAATTCCTCGCGGGAACTGGTCTAAACGAATCCTGTCGGCAACATGATCCACTATCCTCGCAGCGGCTCCCCTCATCTTTTTGTCATATGAGTGTCTTGAATCCAGTGTTTCAAGCAGTTTTTGGAGAATGTGGGTGGCGGATGCAGAGCCTAAAAGCTGCCTTATCACCCTACACTGCTGCACAATGATCTCGTCCTCCGTTTGCTGATGTTTCTTCTTTCTCCTTTCCTTTATCTTCTTCATGTCTCCCACTTTCGTCATCTTCCTCTCTTCCACATTCTTTCTCCTCTCCTCCCTCTTCTCCGTCTTCTCCTTTTTAATCAGATGAGCTCTAGTCTTGTCCACAAAATCTATTTGATGCTGCTGCTCTTCTTCATGTTCAATCAAATCAGGGGCTTTTATCTTGTCCAAATGTTGTCTGGTGAGTAGTCTGTCCAGTATCAGCGTCCCGGAAAGGAAGCTACTAGGCGACTTGGACTCCATGAGTTCTATCGCATAAGTGATGAGGTTCCTTTCTCTAACGGAGGATGGCTTTCTTATGCAATCCGACCTTATTTGTTGACAGTAGCCCCAAACTGCACGATCACCATCTTGGAAGCCGTATGCTTGGCTCACTTGGTCCACTATCCTCTTCTCACATAGCAACAAGAGGAATCTATATAGGAACAAGGCACATTGGGCCACACACAGGATGTACAAGACGTTATGCGCTTGGTACATATTTGTTCTGCCCTCAGCCGTGTCACGGTAATAATCGTGTTTCACTAAACCGTAGATCGAAAGCGAAATGGTGATGAGCACCCCAAAGACAATGAGACACATGCCGAAGGAAATGCAGAACACCAACAACACACTGTGAACTAGCGCTAGAACCCATCCCACCACCACACGTAGCGCTAAAACAACTCGCTTAATGACTGCTAGTTTCAGGTGACCACTACGTGCATTATCAGCCAGCTGCCACTTGCGCGTCAATAGTTTTTTCACCATCTTCAAGCTCGATAACGTATAAGAACTAGTTTGCAGCCTTTCGATGAAAGACGCATTTATCCTGTCATAGGTATATGTTCCAAGTTAGATACACTTATGAGCGAAGAGAAACAAAATTACGCATTACAAAAAAGACTTTTATATACCCTCCTGTTTTCACTTGCAGAGTTGCATTAGCAAACTCGACATGGTTAACTTTGGCAGTTTTGGCTTGTCTAGTGCCTTTTCACCTTTTCTCTACAGTTTTGTCCTCTTGCTCCTCCAGCATTGACCCGCTTTCCCAATTGTCTCTGCCCAACCGGTGGATGGTGGTCGATCACCACTGCTCGGCATTGACTTTTGACGGCTCATCTTCTTTTAGCCACTGCCAGATCCACTATGTTTGATGATCATCCTCCCCTTCTAAGACGGAGATCAAGAAGTACCCTAGCTTGCTAACGTCAAAAGTGACGCTTCTGAAGTGGTGGAAGTTTTTTTTAAAACACTTTTTTTTTAGACGAGGGCAAAAGTTTGCCCATTTCATTGATTAAGCAAGGAGTTTACAAGAAAATAAAAGACTATTATTACAAAAGAGTATTACTCTCCCGGCATCAAATGGCCCAAATGTTTCGCACCGGCAAGAACCCAAAGACGTGCCTCTTTTTTTTACCCTATCGAAGATGATTTGTATCAGTGCTTGCTTGTTCTTGAATACCCTATCGTTTCGCTCATTCCAAACCTCCCAAATGATGAGCATAAAAAGCCTGGCCAGCCCTCTTCGTCCATTACCCGAGGTCGATATATTCCACCATTCCGGAAAAGAGAGGTCCGCCCAATTGTTTGTGCGAAGCGCATGGAGGCCCAACCACTTCTTAGCTTTGTTCCATAACCGCAAGGTGAAGCGGCAATGCACGAAAAGGTGGTCGGCGGACTCGATGCAACATTTGCAAAGGGGGAAAGACCACAATTCGGCCATCCGCGCTTGGCCAAACGGTCGGCCGTCCAAATCCTATTTTGGTAAACAAGCCAAATGAAAAACTTGATCTTGGGAGGGGCCCAATTCTTCCAAACCGACTTGTGGAGAGTTGAGATAGTGGACCCAAGGAATTGCACCTCATAAGCGGATTTGGTATTGTATTGCCCATCTTCAGTGAGCCTCCACGAGATATCATCCTCGATGTTGTCATCGAGATGGAAATTTTGTATGAGGTTCCAAAGCTCCACAAATTGGGATAGGTGGTCGAGGGAGAATTCATGATTGAAGACAATCTTTTGAACCCATGCACTATCATGCAAGGCTTGTGCAACCTTCCAATTTTTCCTCTTAGAAGAGGCAAAGATCAATGGCGCAATGTCGATTGGCCTTTTTCCCTCAAGCCAAGGAGCATGCCAAAAGGGGGTCTTTTTCCCATTTCCAACCGTGATGCAAGTGGCGGTATAGAATAAATCCATGTCTTGTTCCGTGTAAGGGTTCCCGGATCCCCTCCAAATTTTGTTGGGGTCCTTCCACTCTAGCCATGGCCACCGGAGGCGAAGAGCCGTCGCAAATTTGTCGGTGTGCAAAATGCAAGGCCCCCATATTTTTTAGGCCGACAAACCATTTCCCAATTCACCTTGCACTTAGCCCCCTGGTGTGGTCCTTCCCGGCCCAAAGGAACGCACGCTCGATCTTGTTGATGAAGGTGATAGTGCTTGCTGGGATAGATAGTGGGGTAAGGTAGTAAATCGCTTGAGAGGCAATGACGGACTTGACAAGAGCGGCCCGTCCGACCGTGGTGATGTATTTCCCATTCCAAGTGGGTAGCTTCCCGGCACATTTATCCTCAAGGTGTTGGATGTCTCCCCTCTTGAGGCACCTAACCGTAAGGGGGAGCCCAAGATACCGAATCGGGAAGGACTCCCTTTTCGCCGGGATTCCATGAAGGATGTCCTCGAGGTCAAGGTTGGCACACCTAATGGGTACCACGGAGGTTTTGAGGAAGTTTGTGGATAGCCCGGTGACCTTTCCGAAGTTATGGAGGATGCAAGCAAGGTTTTGAATATCCTCTTTGACCGGAGCCACAAAGATAGCCGCATCATCCGCATATAGCGAAGTCCTAATGATGTTTCCACGACCTTTCAACTTGTGTAGCAAGCTATGATCAGTTGCCCTTTCCAAAATTTGTGCAAGCGTGTCAATGCCCTTTAAAAAAACTTTTTGATTATTTGGTGGAAGCTTTCTTGAGGTCGAGTCCAGCCCTAGTGCAATTTAATCTCAACCCTACTTCACGGATGTGTGACAAGCCAACGAAGTGAGTTCCAGTGTACTTAAAGCCCTAGCCTTCTCTTCTTCTTTGCAAGTGATCCATTGACAATAGACAACAGTTGATCGAGCTGAAGCTATAGCTGGCATAGGCGGTAGAGGAGCAAGAAAAGATCGAAGGAAGCTAGATTCGACCAAGCAGAGGAAATGCTTCTGTGGAGTAAGGCATCGTGGCGGCACCAATCCATTGATTGGTCAGCTAGAGCTAGCTCTCGAAAATCTTCTTTACTACTCCCTCCGTCCCACGAAGATTGTCCGAGTGTTAAAATTTGGATGTATCTAGAGACTAAATAGCATCTAGATACATTTAAATTTTAACAAATCTGAAACAACCTTCATGGATGGAGGAGTATTAAATTGAAACAGGACTTGGCGGTTGGTAAGTTGTCCAGAAATTGTCCCTAAACTTGAAACAATTACAGAATATGCCACCCCCAAGTCAACTAACCTGTTGATTTTCTCTTTTCCCTGCCTCGACACCGTCCTACAATGACCATGTCGCAGGCCACACCTGCAGCCACCCGCTACGCCGGTGATCTTCTGCGCAAGGCGCCAACGCCATACGCTGCTGCTCTCGGTGTCTTCGTGCGCTCAGCCAGCCTCACGCCATCTCAGCTATGTCCGAAGGGGGGGATTCCTGATCTTGACCTCGCTCCCACCACCACCGGATGGGGGCGTGGACAATGGGCCGACACAACCGACCTAGACAATTTATTTGCTTGCCACGGAGTTTCATGCGCGTGTGGACGTACGTTCACCGGCGGCGTTCACGGAGAGCCCCTCCTCCTATCTCTTTGCCGCCGCTAATCTTGTCCCGGTTTACCATCAGGTCCTAACTACTCAGTACATGCATATCTCTGCACCCCGCCTTGGACTTTGTGTTTGTTCACAATTCATTCAATTAGTTAGGCCAGAGCGACTGTCCTTCTTTTTTATGTGGTTAGATTCGTGTGTCATCCTGATCAATTTTGTTTGTTCCTGGGCAGAAACATAATCAGTGTGTGGTGGGGACTGCAGATGAGCAATGAGTCAACCTGGAGGAGCAGACTTGGCAACTAGAGAATGAGCTCGTGGTTAAAGAAAGGGAGGCGCTTCATGTGCTCAAAGAACTGGAGTCAGCCAGTTACCGAATACAACAACTCACGATGAGCAATGAGTCAGCCAAGAGGATTATCGCATGTTGAAGTTACCGAATACAACAACTCACGATGCATTAGAACCGGTACAACCGGAGGAGAAGCAGCCTGTGGACAAGTTCCCATGGCAGATCCTGTAGAGGATGTCTGAGGGAAATTCTGAAGCTCACGTGGACCTGTCGTGTGCCCTACACATCTTTGAGAAAATATCCCAACCACGTTGGTCACAAGGTTTAGTCATTCATGATGGAAATAAAAAAGATGCATGGCTTCCAATCCATTTTATGCAAGATCATCGGAGTAGCTACTCTTCAGTACTTAAGAACTGACTCAGATTCTTAGAACAAGCAACAGGCTTAGAAAATAGTTTTATACGAGATTTAAGGGGGCGATACATGATTGGATTAATGTTTATAGCGGCAAAGACCGAAGCCAAAGTGAATAGGAGCACATGGTAGTCAAGAATGGAGAAACAGTAGACGTGGCATTTTTCTTGATGACATTTTGCTTGTAATAAAACACTAAACTTCTGACATGTTTCATGGGACAGAGAAATTAAATAAGTTAATTCGAATAAATTGAGCAGTAAAGAAGTAAAGATGCATATAAATAAACGAGATGATAGATAGATATACTAACCAGATTATCTGTATGAGTGTAATCACTGTGAGACGCCAAAAGTCGTGCTTATCTATCATAGAGACGAAGCCACCGAGAAGAACAACCGTGGTCCATGTAACCACCAGGAAGCCTATCCCTCTGATTGCGGACAGCACATACGCCACAAGCACGGCGTAGGCATTAATATCACGCACTTCCTTCCATCGATAGTCGTATCTACGCCAAGCTATTCTTGGCATCAACGGCAAGGGGATGGTGCAGATCCGGTTTATTGGCATGGCGAGAGAGAGAGAGAAAGTGAGGGGCAAGGAGAAAGTGAGCGTGCGCTACTGCGCTAGCCCAGAGCTTCTGGTTTGGAGATAAGGGGCTGCGCTAGCCCAGAGCTTCTGGTTTGGAGATAAGGGGTACAGAGCGCCAGCAAACATGAGAGAGACGGAGGAGCAAACATGAGAGAGACGGAGGAAATGAAACAAAACACAAGTACTACCGTCTACCAGCTAAGAGCATCTCCACCGGCGGTTCGATAGTGGTCTCGATAGTTTTGAGGGCCGGAAGTGAAAATAGGCTCGCACCAGTGCATCTCAAATGGCGTCGGCTTTTTTTCGAGCCTAATAGAATCGTCGGCAATCCCGTGCCGGCCCCTTCGCCAAGGACGCAAATCGGACGCGCCGACGCTCTGCGGAACGACGGTTTTCGCGGGTGGGGGCACCTTGTCAGCGAGAGGACGCGGCGGTTCGCGTCGAAAACGACGCGGGGAGGTTGTTCATCGGCGTTAATGGCCTCCTGCGTGGAAAACCAAATGGCGAGGGTGGCGACTGGCCACACGGCGTCCACCTACCTTACCCACGCGCCTTCAATGTGCGTCCGTCACCTCCCTTAAAACCCCACCGGCGCGCACTTCTCGCTTTTCCCCGCCGGCCAAGAATCTTGTAATTCTTGTGCTTCTTGAGGTGGCTCTAATGGTGATGAACTTGGCAGGAATTTGAGCATCTTGGGGAGGAGGAAGAAGGGGGGTATAAATACCCCCTCCAAAATCCAGCCGTTGGAGATATTTGGGGCCTGGATTATCTGGCTTAAGTAAGGGGCGGATTATCCCCCCCCCCCCCCGGATTTTCCGGTTTCTGGAAAAATTCGGAAAAGTCCGGCCTGGATCCAGGGGGTTACTGAGCCACTCAGAAAGTCCTTAGCCGTTTTCAGGGGCCGGATATTTTGCAAATATACGGCCCGGATTATCCGGCCTGGTGAAGTTGTTCCTGCTGCCTTTTGTCTTGTTTTTTCACACAAAACAACCACATACACATATATAAATATTATATGCACCATCTCGTCAAACATTAGTGTATCGCATATATTGACATCAAACATTCCAAAACTAATCCGAGAGATGTTCTTTCAACGACGAGGAGGACTCAACTTCCTACGACACGTCGAAGGACACCGGCTCTTCGGAGGAGGTGTCGAGCCGGAAGCGTCGCCGCCAGGACGATGAGGCGGGGCCATCTAGGAAGAAGAAGTAGTTTAAGTTTGTTTTAAAGTTTTTATATGTAATTTTTATGTTTATTCGAAGTTTTATATGTAATTTGTCTATGTTGCACCACTTAGTTTGTTCAAAGCTTTCGTTCGACGAGGGTACTGCCGTAGAATTGCAAATTTCCCCCCAAACACACGCGTGCCGTATATCGGGAAGACGAGGGTGTTGCCGTAGAACCCATGCCTTTGTCGCCGACAGCTCGGGGCCACCTGACGGTTCCCGTGCTTTTCTCTCGTCCGGAGTCCCCGAGCACTCCCCGGGGACCCGGGGATGGCCAGTGCTCGCCGGACGGACGAAAGGCCTAATCCGGGGGAAAACGAGGAGCCGGGGCGCGACTGGGCCGTTTTCGTCCACCCGGATGAAAAAAAGGCGTCCTGGGGGCCTTCCTGGGGAGACGGCTGGAGATGCTCTTACCTTCGACAAGGCTGACGTACTGTACTGGCATTGCATCCCCGTGCCAGTACAGTACAAGTTGCCGCACGGCTGGCACGTCTCCAACGGCGGCTTCGTCGTGCCTCCGCTGGCACCGCCAGGAGCACAGACGCGAGCCCTCGCCAGGGAACGGCGGGGCCAGATGACGCGGAGGAGAGGAGCCTGACGGGCAAGACGCTCGACAACACGGCCTGGGCACGAAGTTTCGAAGATGAGCGCGCCGTCGAGCTCGCGCGGACGGACAACCGCTCGGGCGGCCGCTTCAACAACGTCGGCCGCCGTGCCTGGTGGTACGGTTGCGACATCGATGACACGCTCCTCCAGTACGGCTTCCATTGTGCACCCGCGGGCAACGGGAGCCGGTGTACTCCCCGCAGGCGGTGAACATGGCGCCGGCGCCGACCCTGCAGAGGGCGCCGGAAAGGACCGCGGCGTCCGGAAGCTCGCGCACCAGATCATCGTCTAACGTCGCGCTCCCGCGCCTCCTTCCGGAGGCATCGTCATCCACGACGAGGCGAGGCGCGCGTCCTCTGCTCCGGCCCGTCGGACGACGGGGTCGGGCCGCCGCTCCCGCGTCAAGGAGGAGGACGCCTCGCCACCATTTCCGCCGATGAAGAAGCAATGGTGGGAGAAGGAGGCCGAGGCGTAGGCGGCCCTCCGTGGCGACGGCGACAAGGAGGAGTTCCCCGGCCAGAACTTCATCCTCGGCCGCTCCGTCGATGAAGACTACCAGCATATCGCGATCGACCCGCGGCAGGCGACGGTGTGGTCCGCCAGGGACCGTGGCGCCAACTACATCAACCTCGCCGGACCATCCGAGCTGCCGACGCCAAAGGAAGAGAAGGCCGACGAGGCTGACAGCTGGTCCTTCGGGTCATCAGCGCCGACGGTGATGACCTGGACTTCAGCGCCTTCGACTCCCAGCACCGCTAGATTTTTTTTTATAGTTGTTTAGTTTGGATTCACGATAAATTTGAAAAAATTTCATTCAAACTTTGTATGAATATCGTTTTCAAAATTTGAATTTGACTTTCTAAATCTATCGGGGCCGCCGATGTGGGAGCAGCATCTCCAAATAGAGGATGCTCTGCCAGCATCCCTGCTGGCGCCTATTTTGGGACCACTGGTGTAGATGCTCTAATACTAGGACTCGTTTGATCTTCGTCACATGCATGGCCAGAAAAAAGAAGAAAAATGTGAGTGAACTCATAGTGCCACCTCTATTTTCCATGAGAGAGAGGGAGGAAATGAAATAAAACACAAGTACTAACAGATAATACTAGGAATCATTTTATCGAAAAGTGACTTTGGCACATGAGCACAATGCTTCCGGTTTTATTTAGAAAACAATTCCTAGAATTCCAAAAAAGATTCAACACTTGCATGAGTATTGATGACATGTATGTATTCATGGAATATTTTTTATAATTTTTTGAAACATAAAAATATAATTTTCAATTAAAATCAGGAGCACTAGTGCTCATGTGCACCAAATCTGCATCCGCATTTTATATTTGGGAAGTGGTCCTTATTTTAAATTGTTAAAAAATTGAAACGGAAAAATTGCATGTACATATTTTAGGTTCTACGCGTCCACAAAGTCGTTTCATGAAAAATTGATTTCCATATGGCATGCTAAAAAAGATAAAATTTGTTTCTAAAACTAAAACATTTCACAAGATAAATTTTCTCTTTTTTATGTAGTCCCTAAAAATTATTTGGGTTTTCAGAAAACTTGACGAACAAACATGTATTATGGAGATGTATATGTAGAATGTTTTATAAAAAAATCAACACTTTGAAATATGTAATTATGTTAGAGGGGGCATATGCATCCTGGATCCGAATTAAATTTCCGGCTTCTTTTTACAAGGTTTATAATCCTGTAGTAGGTTGATAATAGATTTAGTGCAGCAATAAGTTTTTCAACGCGAAGGAACATCAAGCAGGCATAGCACTGCCGGAACTCTCCCGAAAACCCCCCTCCCCTCTTCTGCGACCCGCGCCCCCCGCGGCGGCCGGGCCGCGCCCTCTCCCCGTCCGGCCTTCCCCCTCCCCTCGCGCCCCCCCTTGTCGCCGCCGTCGGCGGGAGCCGCCGGGCCTTGCCTGGGCAGTGCCGGCGGTGGCGGGATCGTCTCTACCCGTCGCTGCGCTGGGGGCGTGGGGACCTTGGTTGGCGGCGGTGCACTTCGAGGGCAGCGGTCCAGCGCGGCGGGGTGGAACCCGTGCGTCGGGTGGGTGGAGGAGCGGTGGCGCGACCGTTGGTGGCGGAGCAGCGCAGGCGGACGGCCATGGCAGGGCCTGCTCGGCCCAGATCTGGGCCCAGTTTGGGGCCCAGAGGGGCTGGGCGGGCGGGCTGCGCATGGCGCGCCGGTGATGCTCCCTGGAGGTGGAGTAGATGCAACAGCGGTGGCTAGGTGGCGGCGATACTCTGGTCGGCCCGCTGCAACGTGGTATTGAGGTCTTTGCGGGCCTGTTTGGGCCCGGTCGGGCGGGTTTGACCTCGCTGCCATGTCCGGTCGGCTACCGCGAAGGCGGTGGAGGTAGTTCCCTCCCGCTCGGCTGAGGTGCTGCTACCCCCAACCCGGCTGTCTCTCAGCTCTACGTCTAGGCCCTACTCCGGCGACCACAGCGAGACAGCAAGGATGGCTTCAAGATCGCGGTGGCGTGTATTGGTGGACGGCAAGTCTGGTGGAGCACGTCAAATCGTCCGGGTTTGTGGGCTGGTGGTCGGGAGAAATCTTGTCGGCAGGCCCGATACTGACGCAGTGACGCCTGCGGGTGTCGCCTTGCCTTCTACGAAGGGCGTCGGTAGTCCCTCCTCCCCAATCCCTTCCGCGTATTGGGGGGAAACTCTAGGACTGGTCCGGGCAGCAGTGGCATCGTTGTCACTTTCCTTGTTGAAGGTGTTACTTGATACGCGGCGCTTTGGCGTGCTAGGAGTGTGTTGCCTGCCAAAACCCACCGGCGAGCAGCGACGAGCAACACGAAGAGCCAGGAGGCTCCCAGAACTGCTGGTGGGTCCTGGTCCCTCGGGCGACGGCCCGCAAAACTCCGGCACACGTCCTGGCTATTGCGAGGGCGTGCCACTGACCTATACCTGGTCGGGGAAGGTGATGGATTGCTTCAATTAGTTTCCTGCATGGCAGACACGTAAACATTAAATCCGAGCCTCGATCGGCTCTCAGGTTACCCTGTGAATCGACTCAAAGAGCCGATTGACCCATGGTTCGTATTGGATCTACAATAACATGGGGATCCTGCTTTATCAAAACCAAGTTAAATCGATCTACGACAGTCTAGGGCTTTCACCACATAATTGGAACATCCTACGCGTAGTTGAGCACAGCGGATACGAAAGATAACGAGAAAACTAGTCCTAGAAGAGGCCTAAAAACCAACGCGAGTCGATTCCCGGAACAACCCCTCTTGGATCGGCAAACCATACCTTACGCACTCTTTGGATCATTCAACCCGTTTGCAAGGCCTAACCATGCGGATATCAAACTAATCCTTGGAGAACAAGGAACAACCATAACAGATCAGATCTACTAAATAAAGACCAAGCAAGTTGCTGCCCTTACACCCAAGATAGGTGCAAAGGCAGCTAGATATTTAGGGGCAACATAACTAAGCTAACATATCAGAAAAGTATCGATGTTAGCCCCAAAACATCTATGATAACGGTATTGCTCGCCATCAACAAGGCTTCAGTACGAGCAACACAAAACAACGAATAAGCGATCTTGCTCGGATCGCAAGATGCGATGCGGGCAGCATGACGCTTACCGGAAGAAACCCTCGAAACAAGGGGTGGCGATGCGCCTAGATTGTGTTTGTTGTGAACGTGATCGTCCTCCTTCTCAATAACCCTAGGTACATATTTATAGTTCGTAGACTTTCTATCTTTAGAATAAACCTAACTGTGTACGAACCAAACTCTATCTCTTAATTCAAAACTAAAACGTGATCTACATAATGTACAGATATACAGGCAATCTAGCCCAAACTCTCGCACGAGGCCGATTCAGAAACACTTTATGTACATATCCTCTAAGCCCATCTCAATCACGGCCCATCTCTGCTTGGCTAAAATCCGGCGATAACACATGCCCCCTGGTTTTGGCAATAATAATTCCAAAACCACTCTGTTTTCCTTCATCGGGTTACGCGTTGCGGAAGCGAGAATCGCTACGGTGCCCTTCCATCATGATGCCTTGCCTTCTCAACTTCTCCGTATTGCACGATTTGACAGTTTTGGCACTGCATCCTCGAAAACTGCCCAAGCATTGAATCATCTCCCACTATATCCCCTTTATTTAACCTCATCCGAGAAGTTCGCCTCCTCATCCTCTTGCTCTGCATTAGCAATCGAAACTCCCCTCCTCTGCAACCATGGACTCCTCCTCTGCCTCTTCGGGTCTCTCCTTCCAATCCTCCCCCTCCCGTGAGCCGACACCGGAGTACGACCCGATAGCGGCGTACGAGGCCCTCGCCCCACTGGAGTGGGATGAGGCGGATTGGGATTTCGCCGTCTGGTCAGAGGATGACGAGTCCTTGACCGACGGGGAGGACAACCTCCAGTTCCTCGGCCGACGGGGAGTTGGAGGAAGAGAGCGACGACGACGCTTTCTCCTGGGGAGAGGACATCTCCTCCGACGAGGAGGATGAAGCGGAGGACGACACCTCCTCCGATGAATACCCGCCGGCGAAGCGCTTCCGCGCCGGGTCGGAGGACGATGACGACGATGATGAAGACGAAGAAGAAGCCCCTGCCGACGGCTTCAGCAGCAGCGGCGAAGACATCGCCGGCAGCAGCGCCGGCGGCGGCGAGGACGGCGGCGACGAGGGCAGCGGCGGCGGCGACGGCGCCGGCCCCTATACTAGGGACTACTAGAATAGGGCTAGTAGTAGTACATTAGGTAGCAGATCTTCCTTTTGTGAGCAATCAGATCTTATTGTAAAAACCCTCTTTTAATCAATGAAGAATGCTTCTACGTCTGATTTTCCCGATTGTCAAAATAGGTCAACGCACAAAGAGCCGATAGCAACGCATCGGTCTTTTACCAAAAAACTCCAGCAAAACCAGACTCAGTTACCCATTTAGACCGGTCCAAGCGGTCATTCCCCAAATTTCAAACGGTAACCTGTGACCCTCATCTCAGATCTCCAATTGCCCATCGAACAGATTCAACTCGCGGCAACACGAATCCCAGATCCCCAACCGCGCGATTCATCTCCGCCGGCGAATCGGATGGCGGAATCGTCCAATGCCAACGCAACGGTCTGCGGCACGAAGGTAATCCTTAACTGCCCCTCGCCATCCGAGCATAGTGTTAGAACTAATAGCAAACATCTGAATTAATGCTTTATTCCACCATTAATTTTAGGTATCGGACATTGCTACGTTGCCGCATCCTTCTCTTCCAAACTCTCTTTGTCTTGGCCCCGTCTTGCCGAGAGTCCTGCCCATCTGATTTCTTGCGAGGCCAATAGGATTCCCTTCGTGAAACAGAATTTAGATCTAGCTTCTTGGGCCGACTGCCTACGAGCCTGGCCTAACCCTCCTGAAGATTGGGTTTCCTGGTATAGTAGAGTATCCAAAACTTACCAATCCACATGGGAAACCACAGGAATAGTCGATGCTCTGTCCTTATCATTGTCCCCCCTGAGAAGCATGAAAACCTTCTAAAAACCATCGGCTACTTCGAGTCGATGCTGCGAAGCTGCTTCATGTTTGGCCACGGCCCCATGACACCAACTCTGCTAGATGTGGTAATGATCAACGGCCTAGACCTCACATCTCCTAGCCCCTCTGCTTTTATGCTGCCAAGGGTCCCTTTCAAACTCTCTTCCAAAACGAGTGCACAAGCTGAGGTGCTTATCTTCGACGCCATATGAAAAATAAAGGCCCTGTAACAGAGAAAGAACACACGGCCTTCCTAAATTTCTGGTTGGAACACTTCATATTATGTGGCCCTTCACTTGCTCCGACCAAGAATTATCTTTCCTTGGCCTATGAACTTGCCGGAGGCACCCGGCTTGGCCTCGGCAAGCTGTTCCTTGGAGAGGTCTATCGATATCTCCAACTAATGTCCGTCAAATTATTCTCCCAACAAACGGTCAAAACGGGAGGTCCCTGGTGGTTTATTCAGCTATGAGCTCAGCTTGTATTTCCGGAACCATATCCCAAACTTCCCACTTTTGGCCACTTGCACCTTTCCGGAAGCTAACGGGAAGCGGATCCGATGCACTAGCTACGGCCAAGCCTTGTATAGCCTTCCGGGTAGTAAAGCTGATCCCCAAGGAAGCATCAAAGTGGTTCAGCATTTTCTTCCAAGGCCTGGACAATCCTCTCTTCTTTCCTTACACGGAAGGCTGAAAATTTTGAAAATCCAGTCTCCTTCGGGCTAGACGGCTTTGCCGATGACCCCGGCACCCGGCACTTGTATTCCACCATGATCCGTCCCTGCTTCCTTCCGAGTTGGCATGAGCACATCAAACGGAATAATCAAACCTGGTTTATGAGTCCTATCGGCCCGGTCGTAGCAGCCCGACGGTTTGGTCTTGGGCAGGTGTCTCCCCATTTCTTCCTCCACCACTTAACGAGCAGAGAGGCTGACTTGCCCGATCTCCTCACCGGTCGGAGGTGTTACTCTTTCTTTGATGCTCTAACCATTCCAGGTCCCTAACAACCTCTCTTTCACCTCGTCAACCGATGGTTTTGAGACACAGTGGTCAATGTGGAAAACTCATGCCTTCGGGAGAGCTGCGGGACCGTTCGTCGAAACAACTCGATGCTTGAATATGATATCCCCGCAGAACGAGTACTACCACTCGCAAATTTTCTTGAGGTGGCTTACAATGATTTCTATAACCTTGCTCCGTCTCCTTGCAGCAACAAGACGGTCCAGAAACTACACATGATGACGGCTCCCCCTTTGAATTCTTCCCACCGGCTCCTGTGGTCCTCTTCTGCAAAAGCTCGCCACCTTTGAAAAAGGTCGTGATGCAGAGCCAGCCGATTTCACCAAAATCGGCTTCCAAGAGCAAAGTATCTTCCGGGCCAGCTGCCCCCCGAGCCCCAACTAAGGCAAGAACGACGGTGAGGAAGGTAGCCGCCGAGAAAACTTTGAAGCGCCGAGCCCTTCTCCAGGTCAAGAGAGCTTGCACGTACGTTGATCCATGCCTTGACTGATTTCATCTATCCTTATGGGCTTCTGCAAACATGCTTGTGCTTAGTAACTCTTCTTTTATAGGCCTCCACCGAAGACAACTCCAGCGAGGAAACACAATCCAGTCGAGGGGATTCGAGCTCGGGTAACTCTGGGAAAATCACCACGCAGAGCCAGCCAGATTTGCCACCATCGGCTTCCGGGGAAAAGGCCGGTTCTCGAACCTGTTGTCCCCCAAGCTCCAATCAAAGCGGGGCAAGGCGGTCTACGCACAAAGAGCCGATGCACCAAGAGGACTCGAAAGGAACCGCGAGCCCCTTCATCAAACCAAGAGGCTTCAAATGTAATTACCCTCCATACTCTCCCCGGCTCATCTTTCATGCTAATCCATTGCTGCTCGCATCGGCTAACCACCTCCTTTGCGGATCGATGACACTTCTAGTGGGGAGTCGAGGAAGTACTCGATGCCCTCCGCAAGCTTCGGATCCGAGTAATCCCTAAAGGTGCGCGTTGACAAGGTCGCCAATTTGGCCAAGTCCCCAGCAGAAACACAAGAGCTGATTACCTCATCATCGGCTGTCCCCCTGGTCTCAGGAGAGGTATACTCCTTTCGTTCGGCTTACCCTTCCTTTCTGCTGCATACTGACGCTGTTTCTGTTTGTCAGGGTTGTGGCCTCTTGGGCTTGCTAACGTTTGACCCTGAATCCATCGAACCAGCTCCTTCTACGGCATGCAATGAACCACGACCCAGCGCTATCCTACGTCAATTTCAGCGTCTCAAAGCCCTGCTTTCCTCCCCGATCGAGACGTTGGTCGAAGACCCCGAGGAAGTGAAGAGTGTTCTTGAAGAAATCCAGCACCACCTCCGGTAACGTTGCGGGTGAAACTTTGGCCGGTTGTGACTCGTATCGCCTACGGGTCAAGGGGTGAAGTTAGCTCGTCGAGAGAATCGATCTACGCCACGCCCAACTTCCGTTGAAAGCCGATATTGCGGACAAATGTCGGCGGCTCAATGAGAAAAGGAGGCCTTAGATGCCAAAGCCGACACCTCGCGTCGGCCGCCGAACTTGAGACCTTGCGAAAGGAATTGGAGGACCTTGAAGAGAGGGTCCGGGCAACCAAGCAGCTTATTCACGATAAGGAAGCTCTTGTTGCCCGCTCCCAAGAGGAAGCAGAAGGCCTCAAAGCTCAGCTGAAAACTGATACGCAGAAATATGGGCCACGAACAAACGGCTAGTGACGGGCGAAGACGAAGATGACGAGGCCGAGATCGCCGAGGTGGATCGTGTCCGTGCTCGACGCCCTCCGTGCCTTCGAGGCATTCCTTCAGTAGAGCTTATCCATGTAACCTGATACCTGCTCATAACAGCTTGTACCTCTAGAGTCGATGGCTGCGCATCGGCTTTTTTTTGGTCTAAAGTCGATGTCTGTGCATCGGCTGTGCTTTGTATATTTTTTTTTACTGGCCGATTTCATGCATCGGCCCCCATATTTCACTGTCCATCATCCCACATACTTGGGAAATATTTCTTGAGATGCTGACCATTGACAGCCACTGGGAACTTCACACCGCTCAGCTCCTCGAGCATGTATGCATTACCCTTTAAAACTTGGTCGACCATGTACGACCCGTGCCAATTTGGAGACCATTTACCATACGCTGCATCCTTAGTCCCTAATGGCAATACAGCTTCCCATACCAGATCACCAACGTGGAACTCCTTTGGTCTCACCTTCTTGTTATATGCGCGAGCTACCTTGGCTTTGTTCTCTTTAATTTTCTCAAGCGACCACAGTCTGAGTTCCGTTAGATCCTCAATGCTATCACTCATCAGGGCTGCATATTCTTCAGTTGTTAAATCATTCTGAAACGTAATACGTCCGACCCAGCCGTGATTTCCCAGGGCAATACAGCTTCTTGTCCATAAACCAGATGGTATGGCGAGGTTTTTATCGCTCCATGACATGACATGCGATAAGCCCACAAAGCCTCCGACAATACCTCGTGCCAACGTCTAGGGTGCTCGTCGACTTTCCTCTTAATCAGCTTGATAAGGCTCTGGTTGGACGCTTCAGCTTGCCCATTTGCTTGAGCATAGTATGGAGATGATCGGATCAACTTAATTCCCATGTCCTCGCAGAACTCTCTAAACTCGTGACAAATGAAGACCGAACCTCCATCGGTCGTGATAGTCTGGGGAATCCCGAATCTATGAATGACATGTTCTTTCACGAAATCGATAACATCTTTCGATGCCACTGACTTCATAGGGACGGCCTCCACCCATTTAGTGAAATAATCTGTAATGGCCAAAATCCACACATGGCCTTTGCTCGATGGAGGATTGATTTTGCCAATCATATCCATGCCCCAACCTCGAAATGGCCAAGGCTTGATGATGGGGTTCATTGCTGATGCAGGTACCTTCTGAATTTTCCCAAACTTCTGACACGCTTGACACCCTTTATAGTACTTAAAACAATCCTCAAGCATGGTGGGCCAATAAAACCCCGATCGCCTGATCAACCATTTCATCTTATGAGCCGATTGGTGAGTTCCACGAGCGCCTTCGTGTACTTCGTGTAAGAGCCGATTTTATTCGGTTGGTCCCAAACATTTGAGAAGTAACCCTTCCAAAGTCTGTAGAACATGTCATCTCCAATAAGGACATACTTCATGGCCTTGTACCTTATCCGTTTAGGTGCCCCCGAGCCGAATCTTTCAAGTAATTGAAGATATCGGCTCTCCGATCATCCGATTCCAGGAGCTCATGCACTGAACATCGGCTCCACCTGCTCCGTCCTTGTAGCCTGACGCCATCTGTGCGAGATCGTTCGCTTCGATATTTTGCGACCTCGGGATCCAATTGAAGTTTATGTACCTAAATTGTGCCATCAGCTCACGGCATTGCATCCATAATGGGAAGAGCGACTCGCTCTCACATTTGTATTCCTCCGTGAGTTGGGAAATCACCAATTTTGAGTCTCCAAAAAGTTCCACCGCTTACGCCCGGCTTCAAAAGCAACTCCATTCCCTTGCGTATTGCTTCATACTCGGCGACATTGTTGGTGCAAGGGGTAGGTAGCCCGATGGAGAAGGAATATGTTGCCCCCGGGCGACACGAGTAGAATGCCGATGCCGCAACCATCATCACAAGCCGATCCATCGAAAAACATGGCCCATGCACGCACGGACGGTGCTTCGCTATATCGGTGTTGATTCGTTCAGCAATAAGATCGGCCAACGCCTGTCCCTTGACTGCTTTCGCAGGCTGATACCGGAGATCAAATTCCGATAATGCAAACATCCACTTACCGAGTCGGCCTTTCAACACAGGAGCCGTCAGCATATGTTTGATGACATCTGATTTCCATATGATGACAATTTCTGCTGACAGCAAGATATGACGAAGCTTGGTGCAGGTAAAAAATAGGCAGAGGCACAACTTCTCGATCTCAGGGTACCTAGTCTCTGCATCCAACATTCTTCTGCTGAGGTAGAAAGCGACTCTCTCCAGACCATCATAAACTTGCACCACCACTGAGGCGATGGAAGTGTCAGCTACTGACAGGTAAATATAGAATGGTCCGTCTTCGTTGGGGCGGGACCAACACGAGTGGCTTCGTTAGATACTCTTTAATCTCGTCAAACGCTCGCTGTTGCTCGCCCCCAGTGAAACTCCTCATCGGCTTTAATTTTTACCAATCCCATGAACGGCTCGATTCGCCACTGACAGATTGGAGATGAACCTTCGACGAAGTTGATTTTGCCGATGAGACTGCAGGAGTTCCTTCTTCGTGGTAGGTGGCTTCATTGTTCGCACTCTGCCTCTCGAGTTTTCGAGACCGATCTCAATTCCACGTTCATGAACCAAGAAACCCAAGAATTGACCGGCCGTTACACCAAAAGCACACTTCTTTGGATTCATTCTTAGCCCGAATTTTCTAGTTCGGTCCGGGATGCGTCGCAAATCCTCCAAGTGTCCTTCTACTCGAAACAGACTTGACTACCACGTCATCAATGTAAATCTCCACTAACTTGCCGATCAGATCATGAAAGATGTAATTCATGGCTCTTTGGTATGTTGCGCCGGCATTTTTCAGTCCAAATGTCATGACTACATATTCAAACAACCCTACCGAACCTGGTACTCTGAATGCAGTCTTGTGTATATCTTCTGGAGCCATAAAAATTTGGTTGTAACCGGCATTGCCATCCATGAAACTTAAAACCTTATGACCAGCAGCTGAATTGATCAATGTCTCTGCTACCGGCATTGGATACTCATCCTTTGGAGTGGCTCTATTGAGATCCCGAAAATCTATGGCGACGCGTCATCGGCCATCCTTTTTCTGTACAGGTACGATACTAGAAATCCACTCGAAGCATACCCGCATGGCCTGATGAACCCGGCGTTCAACATTTTCTCGATCTCTTTCTTGACTTCTTCTAAAATTTCGGCCTTCATCTCGTCGTGCTCGGCTGCTGGAACGGCCGAAATCCTTTCTTAAGAGGGAGCCGATGCTCAATGATGCTCTGTCTAACCGGGCATCTCTGTGTAATCCCGGGCAAAGCAATCGGGTATTCTTTCAACAAAGCTATCATCGGGCCCCTCGGATGCGGATCTAACTTGTTTGCTGATAAATGTTGGTCGTGGCTTATCCCCGGGACCAATGTCAATCTCCTCTAGCTCATCAGCCAACGTAAACCCATATCCTAGCTTTCCGTCGCCTGCTAGATCGATATCGAACACAGGCAAAACGTATGGTGAGGATAATTTGGGCCGATTGCTGGAATCGGCCCCCTTTTCGATTGCATTGCTCAATGAAGGTTTACAACTTATTTGTGCTCTACTACGGGAGGGAGTCTCCCTACTACGACTACGTGACATGCTTGAGGTGAGATCATTGCCTTTTATTTTTTGGGGCCGATCGCAGGGATCGGTGTTGCCACGTACGTCCATCGACTTTGCTCTTGCTACTCTGTCAGGCCGGTGGATAAGACCAGCCTCACCCCATTTTTTGTAGCTTCGATGCGCTCACAGCCATCCAAACTGACTCCAGAGATCGGCTCTTGGTCTGCTGCGTCCCAAATATTCATGCCAGCTATTGAGATCTCGATCGAGTCATCTGCATGAACGATCTCCACTTCATCTCCATCCCATCGTATCGGGCATTGGTGCATTGTGGATGGAATGCAGCAGTTGGCGTGAATCCAATCTCTCCCTAGCAGGACAGCGTAGGTGCTTTTGCTGTCGACGATGAAGAATGATGTAGGGATGGTTTTTCGGCCCACGGTTAGATCCACGTTCAGAACGCCTTGCGTTTCTGATGCTTGGCCGTTGAAGTCGCTTAGTGTGACGTTGGTTTTGATCAGATCTGCGTTAGAGCGTCCCAAACGCCGTAGCATGGAGTATGGCATTATATTGACTGCCGCTCCCGTGTCAACCAACATCTTGCCGACAGGCTGCCCGTTGATATAACCTTTTAGGTACAGGGCCTTCAAATGTTTGTAGCTCTTCTCTCGAGGCTTTTCAAAGATAACTGGCCGTGGGCCGCGGTCAAACTGTGCTACCGGCACTTCGTCGGTTCTTGGGGCACGAAACTCCGACGGAAGTATGAACACCATATTTGTGCCAGCCGATGCCTTCGCATCGGCTTTTATTTGTTTGGGGCACCATTCTTTCTTCTGCGGACGAGTCTCCGCCTCCAAAGTTTGCTGAATTTTCACGGCCAGATCGGGCCGTGCTTTCCTCAACGTGTGCAGTATTGCGCCTCGGCTTCCTCCAAGCTACGTAGCCGCTGAACCCTATGCTTTTGGGAGTGACTGAGTCCATCAGGGCACCACCTTGGCCGGTGGTATCTATCTTCTCCTTCATCTTCTGATTCCTCGAAATCTTCCACTCGAGATGACTCAGCTCGTCACGTTGCCGAGGTGGGAGAGGCCCTAGAGCCCGAAACCTCACCGTGTCCTCCTTCTGCTGTCTACATTCCGGGCAGTTGTCGATTGTAGGCAATCGGCTCATTCCTGAATCCCAGCAGTGTTTAAAGAAAGGACAATCCCAGTGTCTGTCCATGTCTTCCTGCTCTCTCGACTTCCCCTTAGCGCGGAGCTCATATCCTTCGTCGTCTCTATCATACCGACGATATTTTCCGTTGTCGACATCAGACCGACGATATCTTTCGTCATCTACGTCGTACCGCCGACGTCGGTCGTACTGACGCTCATATTTGTTAAGGAGATGCGCTGAGAGCGGTCGTTGATACCGCACGTTTCTCACTTGTTCCTCGGTGATGTACCGTCTATCATTATATCGGGGCCGGTCGCGTGGGCCGTCCTCCTCCTTTTCCTTGCCACGTAAGTGACCGATTTCTTCTTTATCCCTGCCATGGTGGTATACAGGCCCTGCCATGTTAACATCGAATGAGAAATCTAGCTGACGCCTCGTGTAGTGATTGAGTTCCACCATGTTGACGCCAGGAAACGGTTGCGTGTCCACTTCCATGGCAAACTGACCAAGGATCAGACGGCCTTGTTCTATCGCCGTTTGGATCTGCCGACGTAACTCTTTGCAGTCATTGGTGGTATGGGTGAACGAGTGATGCCACTTGCAGTACGGTCTCCCGTTCATTTCTTGCTGTCGTAGGGATTTTATGGCCTTCGGGTAACTTCACTTGTTTTTCCTTAAGCAATAAATCGAATATTTGCTCAGCTTTGCTTATATCGAAGTCAAACCCTTTTGCAGGCCCTTGTTGTTTCACCCATTTGCAGGACACGGGAGCTGCCCCCCGAGCCCATTCAGCCACGGCTACTTCCTGGTCCTCTGCAGAGTCCCCAACTTCTTCTGTCTCGACCGGGCCTATCGGACGCTTGAACTTGTCTTGGTACAATTCTGGGTGACGCTGCTCATACAATGTCAATTTCTGGACCATGTGCGCCAGTGAATTGTATTCCACTTGGAAAGCCAAATCCTTGATCGGCGCTGCGAGGCCCAACACTGCCAGATCGACTGCTTCTTTCTCAGTTAAACGAGCCGAATAACATTGGTTCTTGACAGTCCTGAAACGCTGAATGTACTCCGACACCGTTTCTCCCCGTTTCTGCCGCACCTGCGCCAGATCGGCAATGCCAGCCTCGGTAGCTTCTGAGTGGTATTGAACATGAAACTGCTCTTCCAGCTGCTTCCACGTCTGGACTGAATCTGGTGGCAACGAGGTATACCACCCAAAGGCTGGTCATGTGAGGGATTGCGCAAAAAACCTCACACGTAACGGGTCTGATGCTGAAATCATGCCCAACCGTGCCAAATATCGGCTCACATGCTCAATTGAGCTAGACCCTTCTGATCCATTGAACTTTGAGAACTCAGGGAGCCGATACTTGGGCGGCAGCGGAATCAAATCATATTCGTTGGGGTACGGCTTGGAATAGACGATCGTTCTCCTCTTTGGCAGGATGCCGAATCTGGTCTCTCAAGATTGTACTGATTTGTTCCACGGTATGAGCTGCAGGGGCTGAGCTTTCATGACTCGTTCCAGTGGCATATTTAGCTAGCCACGCCTGTTTATCGGCGTCCGCTCCAGAAATCCCTCCTGCTGCAATCTGGTTCGTGCACGCCAAGTTATTGCAGTCCGGCACGTATATGCACACGTATCCATGTGGGATTTCTTTAGGCGGCTCATACAGGAATTGGCAATCGCCAGGATCGCCTCCAACCTTGTAGACGACGTATGCCGGTGAACCCTGTGGCTCTGGAGCTGCAAGCGCGAATGGCAGCTGCGGTCTGGTCTGGAACGGTATTTCTCCCTGGTGAGTCCCTAGGGCAGGCCCTGACGGAGAGTACTGATGCTTCATGATTTCCTGAACCACGCGAACCGCAATGCGCTCGAAAGCGTTCACCAGCTCTCAGAGTGACGGTGTAGAGAATGAGCCACCATGTAATTAACTTCTCGGCGCGAGCTGCGGTGCGTTCCTCGCGAAGGGAGAGATAGATCTACTTCATCGAGAACGCCTTCGGGTGAGAACCCTCTCCACCTAATGCCATGTTTACGGGTCCTCTCGAACGAGCCGATGAGATCGGATTCGAAGACGGCTTTAATCTCATCATATTTCTTCTTGTGCTCCTCAGGCAGATCTTCGTACGTGATTGGTTCGTCCGCCATCTCAGCTCGCGGATGTTGACGCGATTGCTTGTAGAATGTGGTCCCACCGGGGCGTGCCGAAATGTGTTGCCTGCCAAAACCCACCGACGAGCAGCGACGAGCAACACGAAGAGCCGGGAGGCTCCCGGAACCGCTGGTGGGTCCTCGGTCCCTCGGGCGACGGCCCGCAAAACTCCGGCACACGTCCCGGCTATTGCGAGGGCGTGCCACCTGACCTATACCTGGTCAGGAAGGTGATGGATTGCTTCAATTAGTTTCCTGCATGGCAGACACGTAAACATTAAATCCGAGTCTCGATCGGCTCTCAGGTTACCCTGTGAATCGGCTCAAAGAGCCGATTGACCCATGGTTCGTATTGGATCTACAATAACATGGGGATCCTACTTTATCAAAACCAAGTTAAATCGATCTACGATAGTCTAGGGCTTTCACCACATAATTGGAACATCCTACGCGTAGTTGAGCCTGGCAGATACGAAAGATAACAGAAAACTAGTCCTAGAAGAGGCCTAAAAACCAACGCAGAGTCGATTCCCGGAACAACCCCTCTTGGATCGGCAAACCATACCTTACGCACTACTGGATCATTCAACCCGTTTGCAAGGCCTAACCATGCGGATATCAAACTAATCCTTGGAGAACAAGGAACAACCATAACAGATCAGATCTACTAAATAAAGACCAAGCAAGATGCTGCCCTTACACCCAAGATAGGTGCAAAGGCAGCTAGATATTTAGGGGCAACATAACTAAGCTAACATATCAGAAAAGTATCAATGTTAGCCCCAAAACATCTATGATAACGGCATTGCTCGCCATCAACAAGGCTTCGATACGAGCAACACAAAACAACGAATAAACGATCATCGCTCGGATCGCAAGATGCGATCCGGGCAGCATGACGCTTACCGGAAGAAACCCTCGAAACAAGGGGTGGCGATGCGCCTAGATTGTGTTTGTTGTGAACGTGATCGTCCTCCTTCTCAATAATCCTAGGTACATATTTATAGTCCGTAGACTTTCTATCTTTAGAATAAACCTAACTGTGTACGAACCAAACTCTATCTCTTAATTCAAAACTAAAACGTGATCTACATAATGTACAGATATACGGGGAATCTAGCCCAAACTCTCGCACGAGGCCGATTCAGAAACACTTTATGTACATATCCTCTAAGCCCATCTCAATCACGGCCCATCTCTGCTTGGCTAAAATCCGGCGATAACAGAGTGTGGTGGCATTCTCCGGAGGGCGCAGCGGTTGCGAGTCATTTTTGTTCTTGTCAAGCTGCCGGTGTCGGCTTTGTTTTCTCTTTCTTTCTCTTGTGTTTTCTTTTGGGCTTGATTGTGCTGCAGCCCCAGCGTGCTTGTTGTATCGGTCGGTTGCTATATTAATATAGCGGGGCGAACGCCTATTTCGAGGAGGAAGTTACAGCATGGAAAGTCATAGTATATTTTACTTGGCCCTTGATTATATTCAAATGTATTTGAGGTACCTCGCATATTTTTACTGGATTTTGGTAGTGGGAATATCTTCCATAGATTCTATAGCCTATCTGAATTTCCTATGGTTTTTCATAGTTTATAATTTACATTTTCTTTTGGTTTTTAGCTTTTTATAAGGATTTAGTCTTTAAGAAAAAAAAAACTTTGCCTATGTCCACCAAACAGCGTCAACCATCTCCCCACTCTTTTCATTTCCTTCCATCCTCACTGGATGGGCTGATGAAGCCAATTTCCTTTGCCCTCCCATGTTGACAGAATGGGCCGAATGCAGACGTGAGTTAGGTTCAGGACTTGAGGAACCCGGAAATTGGCATCACGCTGCGCTGACGCGCACAAGAGACTTGAGATCCTTTGCAAAAAGAAAAGAAAAAAGACCTGAGATCCTCGAACGGCTGTTTTTTTTCTCCTCGTTTGACTTTACAAGTACTGCCCTTTATGCTTTACAGCCTTTATTATTTAGACGTCGTGTGATTCAGTTGGTCAGTTTCACGTCTAGCGAAGGGGAAAGACGTCGGTTACTAGTAATTTCTTGAGCAGCTTCGAGCTAGCTTCCAAAAGGACAGGAAAAAGTAAGACTTGTCGCGCGTATATATCGGTCAAAGCATGATCTTTCCAGGCTTGACTCATGCTTTTGTTTTCTTCTTTGATAAAAGCTCACCGGTACTAGAGTTGAAAGAAAGCAAGCTTTACGCTCTCTTCCGCGCTGCATTTTGACATATCGGGTGGCATGTCCTACGTGCGCGGAACAGTGGTGGAGCAAAAGGTACTACTCTAGCTAGGCTAGCGATCAGTAGTGAGTAGTGACACTCGTACTGACTGTCTTAAATTAATAAATAAGGCTGTTGCCGGTATTAGTGAACATGAACCGAAGAACAACAAGCACACATAAAAAAAGGAATGAGCTTTCGAATTAATTAACATCAACATTCGCTATTTGGACGGTAGACCCCTGTCCCATAAACGGCGAGCTCAGCGTCACATCCACATTGAAGCCATGGGCGTACCCAGCGGGGGGGCCGGGGGGCCGGGGGGGCCGTGGCCCACCCAGAATTCTGCCAAAAATAATTCATACCCCTCCGGCCCAGGGAAGAAACGACCCAAACAGTCCAAGGAAGAAACTACCCAAAGCGTTCAGCCTCGATACCGAGGGACAGAGGCACGGAGCGAGAGCCAGCGAAACCTACCTCTGCCGCTCTGCGCTCTGCGGCGGCGTGGCCTCCGGCACTCCATCCCTCCGGCCTCTGCGCTCTGCGTCGGCGCGGCCTCCGGCCTCCGTCAGTCCGGCGCTCCGCTCTCTCATCTCGCCATCGCGGGGTTCGCGGCGCTCGGCCGGACACTGCCCGCCGTCGCAGCCAGGCAGACACCATCCGTCCATCTCTCCACCACCGTCCAGCAGCTGAGCAGCAGTTAGCAACATTGTTTGGCTGTTTGGGAGGAATCAAGAATATGTGACTATATTTTGTTAAAATCTGTCCATAGACCATAGTGTTAATCTGAAAATTTCTGTCCATAGTTGGTTAATCAATTTATTATATCTCTGTCTATGATTTGGTAAATAAATTTGTGAAATCTCTATCCATAGACCATAGTTATAGTTTGGCACTTGTAGAAAACTACAAATGCAAGGTAATATTCTATCGAGAGTGAGATTGAAATTTATACAACACCACATCCACTTTCACCCCAACAACCAAATGCAAGGTAATATTCTATCATTTAAGACTCTATTTATGTTTTGAACTATTTATGTTGCAATCGTGACATTTGATATATGTATTGAACTTCAATATTGACAATCAAATTCTCTTATATATTGTTCATTTGGCAAACGATTTTCACAATTTGGGTGGTGCAAAAAAAAATTTCTAGGTGTGCCCCCCCTCCAATTTCTTCCTGCGTCCGCCACTGATTGAAGCCGTAACCAATCCGTGTAGGCGCTAGACGACGGCACCCGATTAGCAATTAGTTTGGCCACAAAACGCATCAATGTAACTGTAACTGTAACCGGATGCGGACATGGGCGTGAAGCACACTAGTTTGGCTGATGCCTACACGTACCCTCTTTCGGGGCTTCTTTCTCGCGGGCTTAACTGATCAGGAAAGCAACCCCTGCATGGCCGGGTAGCTCACTGTCGCTGCACTACTTAATTAACAAATACAACGATCCATTGATCGATTGATTCTTCATAGTATGGAGTCGTTATCGGGGACGGGGCTAAACCGCTCGAGCGGCGGCCAAAAGCGACGTGAGGCGTAACTCCGGGTCGATCATGGCAGCGTGCCAGCGCACGCACACGTACGTGCATTTTTTTTAAAAAAAATAAGCACTTTATTACTTGAAGCAATAGATCCGGCTTCTGCATAAATATGATGCACACAGTCGTACAATTATCTGTTACGAAATCACACTGATGTGCGAAAAAGACAACAAAATCCAAGGAACAATAAAAGGCTAGGTAGGTGGATCCAGCCGAAGATCACGCAGCCACCTGTGCTGGGAAAAATATTCCTCGTTGTGTCCTCCAATCGTGAAGATACCTCCGTAAAGAGGTCTCGATGCTCCACCCGCTGCAATGGCACCCAAGAGTGGAGTGTAGCTGTGCACCGGTAAATGACCTTCATAAAGGAGGAAGAAATATTAGTATTGAAAATCTTGTCATTTCTACATAGCCACAGCGACCAAATAATTGCAATCGCTCCCATCCTAATAAGACGCTTAAACCTTACATCCACAACATTGAGCCAGTTGCCAAATATATTGGCAACACTAGGGTAGACCCTATTTGAACGGCTGACCATATAGACCTAGCAAACTTACATTGAAAGAATAAGTGTCATCATGATGACAGAAAACACACTTTTTACTTCCATGCCAATTGAGTTTGGCAAGATTATCTTTAGTCAGAATAACCCCACGACGAAGATACCATGCAAAAACTTTTGTTTTAAGCGGTATCCTCATCTTCAAATTTTTTGACTTATTATCGACCAGAATATCAGGCTGGATAAGAGCATTGTACATGGAGGATACTGAAAATGATCCATTCCCGGTAAGATTCCAGCGAAATACATCCGTTCCCTGCGTCAATTGAACCAGCTCAAAACGCTGTAACAATTCCTGCCAGGAGATTTGTCTGGGACCGATGAGGTTTCTTCTAAACGCCACATTTGGTCGGACAATTTCCATCACCTTAGCGATAGTATCACTCTTGTGTCGCACAATATTATACAATGCCGGATATTGTTCTCGGAGTGTGGTATTACCTAACCATTTATCCTTCCAGAAACGAATTTCCGATCTATCCTTAATAGAGAAAGATCCATATGGAAAGAAATACTTCTTTGTGTCCACAAGACCAGCCCAAAAATGAGAATCTCCCGTTTTCCAAAGAACCTGGGATAGAGCTTTTGAGCCAATATACTTTCTCTTGAGAAGTGTTTGCCAAATACTGTTGGGGGGATGACCCCCGGTATGCCAAAGGCATGCCGAACCGGCCTTGTTTAAGCTATAAAGGTACCGGTTTAAAGATTATTCCGGACATTGGAGTTAAGCTTGTGGCTAAGTGAATCTATGCCGGTATCCCAGAAGGGGTATACCAGAATAGACTAAGAAGCTACCGGAGTACCGGCACAGGCTACACTGTAGCACGTCGGCAAGCTGGTCAAAGATTCTCTCAAGAGCTAGAGGACAAGGATGAGCGAAGCACTTCAGCTTTAATCAAAGCTCTGAGGCAAAAGCAGAAGATAACGTAAAAGGTACCGGAGGATGTCACCGTTCCTGATTAAAGGTCTACCGGTGTCACCTGCTGCCAAAGAAGCATTGTAAAGTAGTTTGTCTAGTCAAAGATGCCATTAGGGTTTCTTCCCCTGTAAGCCACCCTCTCCCCTATATAAGAAGAGGGAGCACACCCCTGCGCGATACGATCAATCAATTAGCAGTAGAGAGATAGGGCTTGTATTGTACATCTTCAACCTCTGGCCAAGGCCAAGTTCATCAATAAAGCTACCGGAAATCAATCCGGAATTCATCCCTGTGGTACCAAAACCCTCCCCCGAATCCTCTAGCGCACATTCGGCCCCAACTCAAGCCATCCCATGGCATCTGTCTGTTCACCACAACGACAGTTGGCGCCCACCGTGGGGCCAGCAGCTGCGCTTGCTGGAGTTCATATTTGGGCGGGCCTCCTCACCATCTCCGGCGAGCGCGTGGTCACTGGCCTCGTCGACCGCCTCTTCTCGATGGACTTCATCAACGACAACACTGGCTGCTCCTCCAACGGCGGTAAGTTCCCCAAGAACGGCCGCATCATCGAGTTCGGTAGCCTCCGCGTCTACTACGGCACCGTCCCGGAGCGCCAGTGCCTCTCGCCGGTGCTGGTAGCGCCGGACCCGCCAAGATCTGCAGTTCGCAGTGGCCACGCCGCCGGCAGCGTAGAGGTGCTGGTGGTTGGCGCGGCTGACGCCGGCAAGGAGGTCGCGGCGGAAGGCGCTGGACAGGCAAGGTCCACGCGCACGGCCAAGCCGCCGACCGAGCGTGACCAAGCGGTTGCGGGTGCATCTGCAGCGCCACCGGAGACTCCTCTTCAAGCGGCCATGAACGTGCTGGCGACGCCCATCGCGCAGAACATCGACCCGGCAGCGGCTCAGGCGGAGCTGGAGGCGCAACGGCAGAAGTTGCTCTCCGGAGGCGCGGACATCATCCGGGCGCAATGCGAGCTGAACCTAACCCTACGTGAGTATAACGCTGCCCATGGCTTTTCTTCTGTTAGCGCTCAGCCTGCTAGAGTACCGGAAAACCGGCTTAGAGCTCGCAACTTAGACCAGGATCTGCGTAAGGAAGTTCTTGCCGGAAAAAGTACCTCTGCATATTTGAGCATCATAGAAAAACCTAAGTACAGTAGTCCGGATAAAACCATAAAAGTTGCTAGGGCTGCAGTAGAGCTGTGTGACTCGCTTACCGGAGATGCTTTAGCAAAACAGGAAGATCGTGTTAGGGAGTTGCTTGATATGATACAGGAACAAAATGCTGAGCAGCTTGCTAAAGTAAACAAAGCTGCAGCGTCAAAAGCTGTGCGTTCGGCAAGAATGCCGGAAGCAAGTCCCATGGGCAGGCA
Source organism: Lolium rigidum (assembly GCF_022539505.1). Classification (NCBI taxonomy): domain Eukaryota; kingdom Viridiplantae; phylum Streptophyta; class Magnoliopsida; order Poales; family Poaceae; genus Lolium; species Lolium rigidum. The sequence continues at coordinate 190,640,912 of NC_061513.1, read as the reverse complement.
TCGTCCCCCCATCCGGACAGGAGAAAAGAAAAAGAAGTGAATGCGCAGCAAATGACTGTGTATGATCCGGTACTTGCCGGAAAACAACAAGCCGGGCGACATGAGGCCGGAAGAAAAAGCCAAGGGGCAGGACGTGGCTATGCCGGAAATGGCTACGCCGGAAATGATTATGCCGGTAGAGGTGAAACCGGGCAAAATTATCGCGCAGCAAGAGCAGCTTATGTTGAGGAGGAAATGCCTCCGCCAAGGTACCGGCAGGCAAGAGCCGCGGTACCGGAACGTTACGATGAAGCTGATTCAGGAACTGAAAGAATCGCAGCCTACCGGAACCCTTTGGGGGAACGCGTAGGAGAAAGGTGCCTGCCAGACCGGGATGCGAGGCACAGGCTGGACAGAGTATACTTATCTGAGATGATTGAGGCGGAAGGTCCTCCGGGCCCAAAATGCTTTGGCCCACGAATCATGAAAGAGTAACCACCGGTTCGCAACTTCCAGTTGCCCCGTGACACAAAAACATATGATGCCACCACGAAGCCGGGAGACTGGCTTGCGGATTATGTGACCGCAGTATACGTCGCTGGCGGCGGAGGAACCGTAACAGGTGGAGGGAACCGGCGTTGGGCCATGAGAATCGTACCGTCCTTTCTGGTAGGACCGGCACGCATTTGGCTTAACAACTTGCCAGCAGGAAGCATAAATGGCTGGTTGGACTTTGAGGAAGCTTTCGTAAGTAACTTCAGCAGTACGTACCGGAGGCCGAACAGGCCGCAGCAGCTCGCCTTGTGCGTGCAGCGCTCCAATGAAACAGACCGCGATTACCTGACCCGGTGGAACTCCACAAGGAACTCCTGTGAAGGGGTGATCGAGGCACAGGCCATTGCTTGGTTCTGCAATGGGTGCAGAAATGGTTCACCGTTGTGGCAAAAGCTGCAGAGAAACATGCCGGTAACTTTGGCAGAGATGATACGTGTGGCAGATAGCTACGCATTGGGAGACCCAATGCAACCGACGGTTCAAGCTGAACCGGCACAGACAAGCCAACCACGCCAAGATCAATACCGGGACAACCGGCACAACAAAAGAAGGAAAGATTTTCCGGATCGGAGGTATCGTCCGCAGCAAGTAGCCGCGGTGCGGGATAATTCCGGCGCCAGCGGAAGCCAGAGGCATAAAACCGGATCGCAGCCGTGGGCGGGTCCTAAGAAACAATGGGTTAAAAATAAACCGTGGCAAAATGATGAATGTTACACCGTGGAATCCGCTATGGATCAGCCATGCCGGTGTCACACACCGAATCCGGCGAGACCGGCGAACCATTTAACAAAAGATTGCACTTGGACCGAGAGGTTAATGGAAAGAGGCATGATGAAAGATGCAAGGGACCAAAGTACCGGAAGGTTACCGCCACTGATGTCTACGCACGCTTCTATTCCTGTAGACAGTGTTGGGCCTCCAAGAGCAGAGGTTTGTAGAACAGCAGCAAGTTTTCCCTTAAGTGGATCACCCAAGGTTTATCGAACTCAGGGAGGAAGAGATCAAAGATATCCCTCTCAAGCAACCCTGCAATCACGATACAAGAAGTCTCTTGTGTCCCCAACACACCTAATACACTTGTCAGATGTATAGGTGCACTAGTTCGGCAAAGAGATAGTAAAACACAGGTGGTATAGATGGTGGTAATATTGCAGGAAGTAAAGATGCAGTAAAACAGTAAACAAGCGATGTTTGCAGTGTTTGGAAACGGTGCCAGAAAATAGCTTGCTGACGTGGGAGGCAATTCTCTGTGGTGTAACTTTTCTATTCGGAAACAAGGCCTAGGGATCATACTTTCACTAGTGGACACTCTCAACATTGCAATCATAATTGAATATAAATAAGAACTTCACTATGCTATTCTAAATTACTCTCTGGCGGGATAACGAACACTAATTCACCATGTAGGGCTGCAAAAGCAAACCTTAAAGATGTATTCTCAAGTACTAATAAACACCCCACGCTGTCACTGTGAGCATTCATAGGAGGTACTAACACACCACAATTTCATAGAGACGTCCAACTCAAATCATAACTCGGTGAATAAGTATTCTGTGAAATATAGCCTAAGAGACCCACACGGTGCACACACTCGTCACCTTTACACACGTGGGACAAGGAGTCTCCGGAGATCACATAAGTAAAATCCACTTGAATAGCATAACGACATCTAGATTACAAAGCTCATCATATGGATCTCAATCATGTAAGGCAGCTCATGAGATCATTGTATTGAAGTACATGGAGAGAGAGATTAACCACATAGCTACCGGTATAGCCCTTAGCCTCGGGGAAGAACTACTCCCTCCTCATCATAGGAGACAGCAGCGTTGATGGAGATGGCGGTGGTGTTGATGGAGATGCCTTCCGGGGGCAATTCCCCGTCCTGGCGGCGTACCGGAACAGAGACTTCTGTCCCCCGAATCTTGGCTTCGCGATGGCGGCGGCTCTGGAACTTTTCTCGTATCGTGGCTTATTCGTGTAGGGTTTTCGCGACGGAGACCTTAAGTAGTCGGGAGGGCAGCCTCGGAGGGGACCTGGTGGGGCCACACAGTAGGGGGGCGCGCCCCACCCCTTGGCCGCGCCGCCCTGGCGTGTGGGGCCCCCTGGCTCCCCTCTGGTCTCTCTCCGGTGTTCTGGAAGCTTCGTGGAAAAATAAGGTACTGGGCGTTGATTTCGTCCAATTCCGAGAATATTTCCTTACTAGGATTTCCGAAACCAAAAACAGCAGAAAACATGAACTGGCACTTCGGCATCTCGTCAATAGGTTAGTTCCGGAAAACGCATAAAATCATCATAAAGTGTGTATAAAACATGTAGGTATTGTCATAAAACAAGCATGGAACATAAGAAATTATAGATACGTTTGAGACGTATCAAGCATCCCCAAGCTTAGTTCCTACTCGCCCTCGAGTAGGTAAACGATAACAAGGATAATTTCTGAAGTGACATGCTACTTACATAATCTTGATCATACTATTGTAAAGCATATGAGATGAATGAAGTGATTCAAATCAATAGTAAAGATAATGACTAAACAACTGAATCATATAACAAAGACTTTTCATGAATAGTACTTTCAAGACAAGCATCAATAAGTCTTGCATAAGAGTTAACTCATAAAGCAATAAATTCAAAGTAAAAAGCTTTGAAGCAACACAAAGGAAGATATAAGTTTCAGCGGTTGCTTTCAACTTCAACATGTATATCTCATGGATAATTGTCAACACAAAGTAATATAACAAGTGCAATAGGTAAAGATGTAAGAATCAATGCACACAGTTGATACAAGTGTTTGCTTCTAAGATAGAAAGAAGTAGGTAAACTGACTCAACACTAAAGTAAAAGAATGGCCCTTCGAAGAGGGAAGCATGGATTACTATTTTTGTGCTAGAGCTTTTATTTTGAAAACAAGAAACAATTTTGTCAACGGTAGTAATAAAGCATATGTGTTATGTATAAGATATCCTATAAGTTGCAAGCCTCATGCATAGATTACCAATAGTGCTCGCACCTTGTCCTAATTAGCTTGGATTAACATGGATTATCATTGCATAGCATATGTTTCAACCAAGTGTCGTAAAGGGGTACCTCTATGCCGCCTGTACAAAGGTCTAAGGAGAAAGATCGCATTTGATTTCTCGTTTTTGATTATTCTCAACTTAGACATCCATACCGGGACAACATAGACAATAGATAATGGACTCCTCTTTAATGCATAAGCATTCAACAACAAATAATATTCTCATAAGAGATTGAGGATTGATGTCCAAACTGAAACTTCCACCATGGTTCATGGCTTTAGTTAGCGGCCCAATGTTCTTCTCTAACAATATGCATACTCAAACCATTTGATCATGAAAATCGCCCTTACTTCAGACAAGACGAACATGCATAGCAACTCACATGATATTCAACAAAGGTGAAATAGTTGATGGCGTCCCTAGGAACATGGTTATCGCTCAACAAGCAACTTATAAGAAATAAGATACATAGCTACATATTCTTCACCACAATAGTTTTTAAGACTATTTTCCCATGAGCTATATATTGCAAAGACAAAGGATAGAGTTTTTAAAGGTAGCACTCAAGTAATTTACTTTGGAATGGCGAGAGAAATACCATGTAGTAGGTAGGTATGGTGGACACAAATGGCATAGTTTTTGGCTCAAGGATTTGGATGCACGAGAAGAATTCCTCTCAATACAAGGCTAGGCTAGCAAGGTTGTTTGAAGCGAACTCAAGTATAAAATGGTGCAGCAAAGCTCACATATGAACATATTGCAAGCATTATAAGACTTTACATCGTCTCCTTGTTGTTCAAACACCTTAACCAGAAAATATCTAGACTCTAGAGACCAATCATGCAAACCAAATTTTAACAAGCTCTATGTAGTTCTTCATTAATAGGTACAAAGTACATGATGCAAGAGCTTAAACATGATCTATATGAGCACAACAATTGCCAAGTATCAAATTATTCAAGACATTATACCAATTACCACATGCAGCATTTTCTGTTTCCAACCATATAACAATGAACGAAGCAGTTTCAACCTTCGCCATGAACATTAAGAATAAAGCTAAGAACATATGTGTTCATATGCAATAGCGGAGCGTGTCTCTCTCTCCCACACAATGAATGCTAGGATCCAATTTTATTCAAACAAAACAAAAACAAGAACATACAGACGCTCCAAGTAAAGCACATAAGATGTGACGGAATAAAAATATAGTTTCACTAGAGGTGACCTCATAAGTTGTCGATGAAGAAGGGGATGCCTTGGGCATCCCCAAGCTTAGATGCTTGAGTCTTCTTGAAATATGCAGGGATGAACCACGGGGGCATCCCCAAGCTTATACTTTTCACTCTTCTTGATCATATTGTATCATCCTCCTCTCTTGACCCTTGAAAACTTCCTCCACACCAAACTCAAAACAAACTCATTAGAGGGTTAGTGCATAATCAAAAATTCACATATTCAGAGGTGACACAATCATTCTTAACACTTCTGGACATTGCACAAAGCTACCGAAAGTTAATGGAACAAAGAAATCCATCAAACATAGCAAAACAGGCAATGCGAAATAAAAGGCAGAATCTGTCAAAACAGAACAGTCCGTAAAGACGAATTTTTTAGAGGCACCAGACTTGCTCAGATGAAAATGCTCAAATTGAATGAAAGTTGAGTACATATATGAGGATCACGCATGTAAATTGGCAGATTTTTCTGAGTTACCTACAGAGAACCCTGCCCAAATTCGTGACAGCAAGAAATCTGTTTCTGCGCAGTAATCCAAATCTAGTATGAACCTTACTATCAAAGACTTTACTTGGCACAACAATGCAGTAAAATAAAGATAAGGAGAGGTTGCTACAATAGTAACAACTTCCAAGACTCAAATATAAAACAAAATTGCTGTAGTAAAATAAAAACATGGGTTATCTCCAGAGAAGTGCTTTCTTTATAGCCATTAAGATGGGCTCAGCAGTTTTAATGATGCACTCCCAAGAAATAAGAGTTGAATCAAAATAGAGCATCAAGAAGCAAATTCAAAACAAATTTAAGCCTAACCCACTTCCTATGAAAAGGAATCTTGTAAATAAACAAGTCATGTAGGCATAATGCAACAAGCATAGGAAAACTAGACAAGCGCAACTTCAAGATTTTTAGCATATAGAGAGGTGTTTTAGTAACATGAAAACTTCTACAACCATATTTTCCTCTCTCATAATGATTTTCAGTAGCATCATGAACAAACTCAACAATATAACTATCAAATGAAACATTCTTACCATGAGTCTCATGCATAAAATTATTACTACTCCCAACATAAGCATAGTCATTCTTATTAATTGTAGTGGGAGCAAATTCAACAAAGTAGCTATCATCAAATATAGGAGGCATATTGTAATCATAATTAAATTTATCCTCCATAGTAGGCGGCACCGGAAGACCACTATCATTATAATCATCATAAATAGGAGGCAAAGTATCATCAAAGAAAATTTTCTCCTCAATGCTTGGGGGACTAAAAATATCATGCTCATCAAAACCAGCTTCCCCAAGCTTAGAACTTTCTATATCATTATCAACAATGGTGTTCAAAGCGTTCATACTAATATTACTACTAGCATGCAAATAAGGTTTCATAGGTTTTTTAATTTTCGCATCAAACAATCCATGTCTTAACTCAGGAAATAGTTTAAAAAGCTCACAGTTATTTTCCATTATGCCTTACTAGTGTTTAACAAGAAAGAAAAAGATGCAATTGCAGGATCTAAAGGAAATAGCTTCGAGCACTCACACCGGCAATAGTGCTAGGAAATAGCTTAGTAGTCGGAGGATGTGAATACCTTTTACCTTACCTCCCCGGCAACGGCGCCAGAAAATAGCTTGATGTCTACGCACGCTTCTATTCCTGTAGACAGTGTTGGGCCTCCAAGAGCAGAGGTTTGTAGAACAGCGGCAAGTTTTCCCCGAAGTGGATCACCCAAGGTTTATCGAACTCAGGGAGGAAGAGATCAAAGATATCCCTCTCAAGCAACCCTGCAATCACGATACAAGAAGTCTCTTGTGTCCCCAACACACCTAATACACTTGTCAGATGTATAGGTGCACTAGTTCGGCAAAGAGATAGTAAAACACAGGTGGTATAGATGGTGGTAATATTGCAGGAAGTAAAGATGCGATAAAACGATGAAACAAGCGATGTTTGCAGTGTTTGGAAACGGTGCCAGAAAATAGCTTGCTGACGTGGGAGGCAATTCTCTGTGATGTAACTTTTCTATTCGGAAACAAGGCCTAGGGATCATACTTTCACTAGTGGACACTCTCAACATTGCAATCATAATTGAATATAAATAAGAACTTCACTATGCTATTCTGAATTACTCTCTGGCGGGATAACGAACACTAATTCACCATGTAGGGCTGCAAAAGCAAACCTTAAAGATGTATTCTCAAGTACTAATAAACACCCCACGCTGTCACTGTGAGCATTCATAGGAGGTACTAACACACCACAATTTCATAGAGACGTCCAACTCAAATCATAACTCAGTGAATAAGTATTCTGTGAAATATAGCCTAAGAGACCCACACGGTGCACACACTGTCACCTTTACACACGTGGGACAAGGAGTCTCCGGAGATCACATAAGTAAAATCCACTTGAATAGCATAACGACATCTAGATTACAAAGCTCATCATATGGATCTCAATCATGTAAGGCAGCTCATGAGATCATTGTATTGAACTACATGGGAGAGAGAGATTAACCACATAGCTACCGGTATAGCCCTTAGCCTCGGGGAAGAACTACTCCCTCCTCATCATAGGAGACAGCAGCGTTGATGGAGATGGCGGTGGTGTTGATGGAGATGCCTTCCGGGGGCAATTCCCCGTCCTGGCGGCGTACCGGAACAGAGACTTCTGTCCCCCGAATCTTGGCTTCGCGATGGCGGCGGCTCTGGAACTTTTCTCGTATCGTGGCTTATTCGTGTAGGGTTTTCGCGACGGAGACCTTAAGTAGTCGGGAGGGCAGCCTCGGAGGGACCCTGGTGGGGCCACACAGTAGGGGGGCGCGCCCCACCCCTTGGCCGCGCCGCCCTGGCGTGTGGGGCCCCCTGGCTCCCCTCTGGTCTCTCTCCGGTGTTCTGGAAGCGTCGTGGAAAAATAAGGTACTGGGCGTTGATTTCGTCCAATTCCGAGAATATTTCCTTACTAGGATTTCTGAAACCAAAAACAGCAGAAAACAGGAACTGGCACTTCGGCATCTCGTCAATAGGTTAGTTCCGGAAAACGCATAAAATCATCATAAAGTGTGTATAAAACATGTAGGTATTGTCATAAAACAAGCATGGAACATAAGAAATTGTAGATACGTTTGAGACGTATCAGCCACCACCCCGCTTACTGGAGCAAATGCGCTACCGGTACAACCTCAGCCGAACCGGCAGCAGCAACAACAAGTTCATCAGGTGGAAGATGGCAATGGCCAACCACCACCACCGGCACCTTTGGGCCGGAACGTTTACAAGTATCCGCACATGTGCTGTGTTGTGTTCGTTACTGAGCCAATAGATAAGCAAAGCATGCATCGCCGTTCCATGGAAGTGAACGCGGTGATGCCGGCAGTTCCGAAATACATGCTATGGACAGATCAGAAAATTACCTGATCGTTCAAGGATCACCCGAAGATAATGCCAACCCGGGTGGCTACGCTCTTGTTGTGGACCCAATCATGCACGGGCCAACGACTCGAGTCAAGTTCAGCAAGGTGCTGATAGACAATGGGAGCAGCATAAATATCATGTACCAGCACACCATGCATACGCTGGGGATAACAGAGAACATGCTACAACCAACCCACACAACTTTCCATGAAATCGTTCCAGGATTGTCCTGTTCGCCCATGGGAAAAGTCCGGGTGGATGTGTCGTTTGGAGGACGTGACAATTGCCGGGTCGAAAACCTTCTGTTCGAAGTGGTGGACCTAGACAGTCTTTACCATGCACTGTTGGGGAGACCGGCGTTGGCGGCGTTCATGGCCTCAACTCATACGGCATATCTCAAGATGAAGATACCGGCACCTCGTGGACCCTTGACTATGGTGGGTAACTATAAGGTCTCACTGGAAACTGCTTCCGTCGGATCAAACCTGGCTGAATCGCTGGTGATCGCAGAGGAAAAAAGAAGGATACAAACCGCAGTTGCGCTGGCTCAGTCCTCACAGTTGAGCTTAGCGGCAATGAGTGGCAACTTGGGCACACCGGCATTCAAGCCAACCAAGGAGACAAAGGACATCATGCTGGACCCGGCATACCCTGAGCGTACCATTAGTATCGATTCCGACCTGAATGAGGCATAGGAAAGCGCGCTCGTCAACTTCCTCCGTGAGAATCGGAATATCTTTGCCTGGTCTACCGATGACTAGGTAGGTGTTCCGAGGGAGTTGGCTGAGCACTCTTTAAATGTCCGGAAGGATGCAAGGCCGGTAAGGCAGCCGTTACGCCGGTTCGCTGAAGACAGGAGAAAGATCATTGGAGAAGAAGTGACAAAGTTACTGGTTGCCGGTTTCATCGTGGAGGTACTGCATACCGAGTGGCTAGCCAATCCAGTGCTGGTCGAGAAGAAAAAAGAGGAAGACCCCAAAGCTCCAAAGGTGTGGCGCATGTGCATCGACTACACCAACCTGAACAAGGCTTGCCCAAAAGATCCGTTCCCCATACCTCGGATTGATCAAGTGATCGATTCTACCGCTGGCTGTGAGTTGTTGTCTCTTCTGGATGCTTATTCCGGTTTCCACCAGATTCCCCTGAAAAAGGAAGATCAAATAAAAACTGCGTTCATTACCCCGCACGGGGCTTATTGCTATGTCACTATGCCTTTCGGTTTGCGCAACGCTGGTGCAACGTACCAGCGCTGTATGCAAAAGTGTTTGTTTGATCAAATTGGAAAAAATGTGCAAGTTTATGTGGACGATGTCGTGATAAAAACTAAGGTAAAAGAGACCTTGATCGATGATCTGAGGCAAACGTTTAACAACCTGAGAAGGTTCCGGATGAAACTCAATCCGGCAAAATGTACTTTCGGCGTTCCTGCCGGAAAACTGCTTGGCTTTCTCGTATCAAGCCGCGGTATAGAGGTTAATCCGGTAAAAATCCGGTCCATCGAAAGAATGACTATACCGCAAGATCTCAAAGATGTGCAAAAGTTTACCAGAAGCTTGGCGTCGCTAAGCCGCTTCATAAGCAGGTTGGGAGAAAAGGCTCTGCCACTCTATGCTCTGATGAAAAAATCCGATACCTTCGTCTGGACCCCTCAGGCAGACGTGGTGTTTAAGGAGCTAAAAACAATGCTAGCAACTGCACCGGTATTGGCTTCACCTTGGAAAGGGAACCCATGCTGTTATACATAGCGGCAACAAACCGGGTCGTGTGTGTTGTGGTTGTGGTAGAAAGAGAAGAGGAAGGAAAAACCGCGCAGAGGCCGGTATACTACCTGAGCGAGGTGCTCTCCCTCTCAAAACAAAACTACCCACACTTCCAGAAAATGACCTACAGCGTGTTCATGGCCGCCACAAAGCTGAAGCACTACTTTGAAGAGCACCCCATGAAGGTGGTGAGTGAGGCACCCATTTCAGATATCATGTGCAACAAGGATGCTAGCGGTAGGATTGCCAAATGGGCAATTCAGCTATCGCCGTATGTACCGGTATACGAGAGAAGAGATGCCATAAAATCGCAAGCCTTGGCTGATTTTCTGGTTGATTGGGCGGAAGTGCAATACAAACCGCCGGAACAAAAAATAGAATACTGGAAAATGCACTTCGACGGATCCAAGCTCAAAGAGGGTCTAGGTGCCGGTGTGGTTCTTACTTCGCCTAAGGGAGATCATCTCCGGTACGTTCTGCAGGTACACTTCAGGGCATCGAACAATGTCGCTGAATATGAGGCTCTAATCCATGGGCTCAAGGTCGCAAAAGAAATCGGTGCACACCGGATCATTTGCTACGGTGACTCGGATCTTGTGGTGCAGCAGTGTTCCGGAGATTGGGACGCGAAAGATGCCAACATGGCCTCATACCGGTTTCATGTGCAAAAGATTGTCGGATTCTTCGAGGGGTGTGAGTTTCACCATGTGCCGCGGGTGGAAAATGAAGCCGCGGATGCGCTCTCTAAGTTGGGCTCCTCCAGGCATGCAAGAAATCCCTCCGGAGTAACTTTGGCTCACCTAAGGGCGCCATCGATCAAACCAAGTCCGGAGTCGGAATCCATCTTCGTACCGGATTCACACGTTGTACCAATGGACATTGACGAAGGAAACCCGGGGACTGTTCCGGTAAGCCCGGGGACTGCGGGGTCGAAGCCGGAAGAAACTATGCTGATAGACAGTATGGAGATAGACATGCCGGTGTTTCTGGTTCGAGAAGCACCAACTTGGGTTGAACCTATTAAAGAATTCCTGATCAACGACACCTTGCCGGTTGACGAAACTGAGTCGAGAAGGATCCAAAGGAGGTCCAAGGCCTATACCATCATCAACGGCGAGGTATACAAGAGAAGTGTTACCGGTGTCCTCCAAAGGTGTGTGGAACTGGAAGAAGGAAAAGAGATGCTTCTGGAGATTCACCAAGGAGAATGCGGGCACCACGCTTCATCAAGGGCGCTGGTAGCAAAAGTGTTCCGGAATGGGTTCTACTGGCCCACGGCACTGGAAAACGCTGAGGATCTGGTACGAAAATGCAACGGGTGCCAGAGGTACGCCAAGCAAAACCATACTCCAGCATCCGGTCTGAAAACTATACCGTTAACTGTTTGGTGCCTTGACATGGTTGGCCCATTCAAAACCGCAAGGGGAAGCATGACTCACATCCTAGTGATGGTGGATAAATTCACCAAGTGGCTTGAGGTGAAACCTATCGCAAAATGTGATGGGCACACAGCGGTGAAATTCTTGAAAGATGTTATCTTGCGGCATGGATATCCGCATAGTATCATCACCGACAATGGGACAAACTTTGCCCAAGGGGAGTTTAAGCGATTCTGTGAGGATAACAACATCCGGTTGGATTTGTGTTCAGTGGCACACCCGCAAGGTAACGGCCAAGTGGAAAGAACCAATGCTTTGGTGCTTTCTGGTATCAAACCAAGGCTCATTGAACCGCTTGAAAAGACACGGGGATGCTGGCTCGATGAGCTACCATCAGTGTTGTGGAGCATAAGAACAACACCGAACCGGTCTACCGAATACACTCCATTCTTCATGGTTTATGGGGCGGAAGCCGTCATACCAACCGACATAATTCATGATTCACCAAGGGTTCAGCTCTATACCGAAGAAGAGGTAAAAGAGGCCCGAGAGAACGATGTGGACTTGCTCGAGGAAGCAAGAGAGCTGGCTCTGGAAAGAACAACCATATACCAACAGAACCTCAGACGCTATCATAGCCGGAAGGTTAACCCGAGAGTGTTCCGGGAAGGGGACCTGGTGCTACGCTTAGTGCAGCGCACTTAGGGGCGCCACAAACTCTCACCTCTGTGGGAAGGATATTTCATTGTGAGCAAGGCTCTACACAATGATGCCTACTACTTGATCGATGCACATGAATCAAAGAAGGGAAAGGCGGACAGGTCAGGAGAGGAGACCAAGCGCCCATGGAACATAGCTTTGTTGCGTCCTTTCTATTCCTGAAGATGTGTTGTAAGGAGTTCCTTTTTGTACCTTATTTGCTATGACTAAAAGATGCCGGCACCTCGAATGAATCTCGGGGACTGCCTCTACCGGAATTGCATGTAATGTGTTTATTTTTTCAGTATACCGGTTTGATTGTTGGACGTTTTCTCTTTCCGGTTTAGTAACGTGCTAAACCTACCGGAGTCTTTGACTTTGCTGCTGTCCGAAACCCGGCTTCATGGCAAACAAGATAAACCGGAAGGATCCAAGCACGTGAAACACGCAAAGAGAGATTGAGAACAAACAATCCAAAGAAAGCTTGATTAACCCCGGTTATACCGGTTTTTTGTGAAAAATTTCGAGTTATTTCTAAGTTCAAGAAAGTGCTTGCTTAGCAAAAGAACTTTGTGACTCATACGCCAAAAAACCTAGAGAGGTAGGCAGAGCCAAAGCAAAAGAACCAAGTGTGCATCAGATTGGATGCGGAAACAATTCCGGAATCTTCACTGTGCAAGATCAAAGCAAACCGTAAGGGCAGATTGCTAAGGTAGCATACCAACATAACTTAATAAGTTACCGGTATATCGTATAAGATACCGGCGTAATGAAGTGTAGCACAACCAAAAGGACCTTAAAGTATTATCTTACATCAAACACCCCGGCATACCGGGGTAGAATTTAACAAACATTGTTTCAAGGCAACATGTGTGACAAGCAGACAGTGAGATAATTAAGGCGACATGGGGCTGAGGGCCAGCTTCCGGAGGGGCATCATCTTCAGGGGCCTCCTCTTCGTCCTCCCTAGCGTCTTCTGCCTCATCCTCGGATATTTCTTCCCTGGTGTCAGGAGGAGGAGGGATGATGATGTTGGTGCGGGCAAACTGGGCGACCCGGTATGCGCGGTCCTGGCGCTTGGCGGTTAAGACCGAATCTTTGTCGGTAGGTGCATCGCCGCGCAGGCTGTGGAGGGCATCGAGGTCCAGTTCCTCGTACCAAGAGCAAGCAACGCGGAGCGCTGCATCAGCTCCGGCACGGGGAGACGAGCGTTTCCACTCATTGAACCTTTCGCCGGCATCTTTCAGACGATCGGAGAGGAGCGTCAGATTCACCGGTACCGCTTCTCCTGGCCACAGGACCTTGAAGAGTTGCATAGCCACCTCCGGCAGATCGACCAGATGCCGGTCCACAGCTCTCATATGTGAGATCCGGGCGGCCAGCGCGACAAGATGGTCGTAGGCGTTCCATGGGGCATCCGGAGGGCTCACAGCGTGTTCAGCCCTGAGCTCTGTCACCCTCTTGTGCGCGTGCGGCTGGGAATCCGGGAAAAGCTTTGAAAGGAAAAGTAAAAGAAAAAAAGAAACCGGTATAAGGACGTACTGCCGGAAGATGTAAACTTATAAGCGATAAAGAAAGAGAAGAGACTTACTGAAAGCCAGCTCGTCGGCCTGAACGACCAACCGGTCAAACTCAGCCTGGTCCGATATGAGGGTGGCGTTCCGGTCCTACGCCTCCTTCAACAGCCGGGACTCCTCCTCCAGCTCCTTCCGCAGTTGTGCGCTGGCATCGGAGAAGTCTTTCAGCGACTCGTCCTGCTTGGCTTCAGCAGCAGCTTGGGCATCCTTCAGCTCCCACGAGTGCCGGAGTTCAGCTTGCATGAGCTGGTCCTTTAACCCAGCGGAGATGTTCTCCTGCGCGTCCAGGGCCTTGCGGTTCTCAAGGATGAGCCACTCCTTTTCAGCTGTAATCCGGAAGAACAAGCGATTAACAAAAAGAAACCGGTAGATTCAAAAGAAGCAAGACAAACGAGCAAAAAGTTATACCTTTTAGCGCAGAGACCTGAGCGGAGAGGTCCTCAAAGGAGGCTTCCGGAAGAGCAGCTGTGCAAAGAACTTGTGAATATAGATTGAAAGAAGCAACCGGTACAAAAGGAGCCGGAGGCAGAAAAACAAACCTTGACATTTGCTGTGGGCCTCGGAAAGGAACCGGTGCTCCCACAGAAGCTCCTCAAAGAGCTGCTTCCGGGCATCCAGAGTGCCCTGTCCAAGTCAAAAGTTCCGGTAAGGCTATGCCGGCGATTTGTTTCAACTATAATTTCGCGCTAAGAACTGCGTACTCAACCCGAAACTCGGGGACTGGCTATGCCGGTTTTTTGCAAGTTTCGCGCTAAGAACTGCGTGCTCAACCCGAAACTCGGGGACTGGCTATGCCGGTTTTTTGCAAGTTTCGCGCTAAGAACTGCGTACTCAACCCGAAACTCGGGGACTGGCTATGCCGGTTTTTTTCAAGTTTCGCGCTAACAACTGCGTACTCAACCCGAAACTCGGGGACCGGCTATGCCGGTTTTTTTGTTTCTAGAGAGTTTCGCGCTAAGAACTGCGCACTCAACCCGAAACTCGGGGACTGGGAGGATATATATATAAGCTGGGAGATTGAAAACCGGCATGAATTTAAAGAACTTTGAGGTTCAAGTGTGCAACTTACCACCACATTGCCGCTGGCATCATGCCACGCGGTGTCAAACTCCTTGACGGCACGCTTGAGCCGGCCAAGGTGCTGCGCCGTACTCCGCGGGCCGGAAGGGTCGACGACCGGAAGCTTGTCTTTGCCCAGGCCGCGGGAAACCGGCGACAAGTCCGCCAGGTTCCACTTCTCAGCGTACTCCAGCAGCGCGCCCAAGTTGACCTCGCCGCGGTTGAGCTCAGTGATCCGGCCCAGCTGAGCCGAAGCCTTCTCACTGGCCGCAACGGCGGCGCGGCCGACGTGCAGCACTAGCGTCTGCGAGCCGGAAGATGGAGAGGTTGCCACTATGACCACTGCAGCGAGCTGCTGAGCGGTATACTTGGCGCCTTCCGGGCGAGCTGGCTCAGCCGTAGCAGGTTTGCTGGCGGGAGCTACCGGAGGAGGTGACGCTGCATCCTTGGTTGGCGCAGGAGCTTCCGGCGTTCCCTTGGCCGGTGGTGGGATTTCCGGTGCGGAAGGTTCCGGCACGTTTGTAGAGGGGGAGGCAGTGGCCTTCTTCTTCTTCGGAGTGGGGGGAACCGGAGGTTCCGCCCGCTCCGCTTCTTCGGTGCCGGCGCCGATGTTGCTGGCGCCAATGTTATGAACTTCTGGAGGGGAGATGAAATCCTCCTCCGCGCGGTGATGAGAAAGTTCAGGGGCCGTGCGCCCTGCACTTGTGTTGCCTCCCAGAGGGGAGGCTGGAGATTTGCCGGCACCAGATGGTACCGGACTTGCTTGAGGAGGAGGATAGGTCCTGGTGGCGTCCTCAGGGGCTTCCGGCCTCATGCCCGGGGCGCTCCTGGTGAGGCTCAGAGCAGGACTGAGAAAGAGATAGAAAAAGAAAGTTAGAAAGAGCAATGCGACAAGGAGAGTCACAAGGTTAAGACAAAAGGAAAGAAGAACCGGAAGCTTACCCGGTAGCAACCGACATCTGACTCCGGTACCGCTTCCTGGTATAGGGCTTGCCGCTGCCATCCTTCTTGGAGCGCTTGGCGGGGGGAGCTTCGTTGGAGCCGGCCTCAGGGGCCGGAGCTTTGTTCTTTTGCCCCCGAGAGACTAGGTTGTCCAGGAACTCCTGGCCAACCTCGGCCTGCAGGGGAACCGCGCGCTCCACGACCTGGGGGTTTGCGTCGGCTGCGCGGAGATCTACAGAGAAACAATGTATAAGGAAACGGATGAATGAAATACCTCCAGGATAGCGACCTCGTCGTCAGAACCGGAATCGTTGATTGAGAAGTTACCGGGATGCTTGGTGTGCGTCGGGCCCATCTTGTGCTTTCCCCTCAGATAGGGATCCGGGTCGCAGTCGTCCTGAAAACGCCGGTTGGGGGCGAAAGAGGGCGGCTCCTCCTTGGCGATCCGGCGGAAATTCTGAAATACAAACGAACAAGTTAGAACAAAAGATTCATATCTATACTGGTAAAAGGTTTTCCGGAGGTCCCGAGGTCTTACTCGGGGCGGCGGGGAGTTGCTGCGGCTGTAAGGGACCAGCCCATACTTCCCGTTGGGACTCAGCGAATTCTTGCAGATCTGCTTGGCCTTAAGTACCAAGTCAGTAGCGCTCAACCGGTGAGTCGTAATCCGTGTCGGGTCCATCGGGCCCGACATCTGGCTGATCTTGTGCGCGCGGCGCTGAAGAGGCAGCACCCGGCGCGAGAGAAAGACCCGGACAAGGTCTTCAGCGCAAAGGTTGGTCTCCTCCTTGTTCGTGTCAACAAAATCGGCCACCCGCTTGGACTCCTTGTCGTCCTTAGGGTGGTGGAGCCAGTTCTTCATGGAGGGGGTCCAAGAACATATGCCGGAAGGTTGATGAAGTCTTCCGGGCCACCGTTCCGGACGTAGAAGAAGGACTTCTGCCAGGTCCGGACGGATTCTAGACCGGAGAGTTTATAGAAATTGCTCCCTTGGCAGGGCGAAAGAATGCAGCCCCCGCACCGGACAAACGGTTTGGTGTGCGGAAGCTTCGTGTCCTGGATGGAATTCTTCCGGAGATAATAGAAGAAGGAGAAATCATCTACGGAAGGAGTGATACCGGTGTATCCCTCCATAAAAGAGGTGAAGGAAGAAAGATAAAAGATGGAATTGCCCGGAAGGTGATGGGGCTGAAGTTCATAGAAATCGAGAAAGCGCCGGAAGAAATCCGACGCCGGAAGGCCTAATCCGCGCTCAAAATGAGCGGAAAAGACCACATATTCGCCCGGCTGAGGCTCGGGCTGGCGCTCCTTGCCGGGGATGCGGCACCAAACCTCTTCCGGTATCCTCCGGGAGAGGTAGAGCCAGTCAATCTCTGCTTGGGTCACGTCGGAGCCCATCCAGGCCCCGCGCATATAAGAGTCCAGATCTATGCCGGTGCCCTGGCTCGAGCTGCCGGCTTCTCCTTGATTACCGGTATCTTGAGCGGAGCTACCGGTACCTGCTTCACTTTGGGCGTGGTCCGCCTCAAGCTCTTCGTCGATCTGGTCAACCGGAGTTTCCCCTCCGGAAGAAACGGTGGGGCTCTCGCTGTGGTGGCTGCTAGCGAGGGATTCCGATACATACTCCTCGGAAGACATATTGGCCTAAAGTTCAAAGAACTACCTACAAACGGATTTCCCCGAACCTAGCCTCTCGTGAAGATCTACGAGTAATAGAAAAAGCAAAAGAAAAGAGGAAGTAAATACGCTACCGGCTCAAAAGCAATGCAGTGAAGAGGGAGAAAGATGATGTGTCCGCGAGACTAACCTGGAGACTAACCCGCGAGACTAACGGCGAGGGGAACGCGAGCAGCAGGAGCTCTAAGCGCACAGGGAGTTGTGAATGCGGGGAAGAAGACGATGAGGAACTGTCGCGCCCTTAAATAGGGAAAGGGGTTCGTGGGTCGGCAATCGCTAGGCCTGCGACGCTTCGCCTCGTGGGCTGCCACGTGGCGCAGGGCTACACACGTAAAAAAATGAGATGCCATAGGGAGGCCACATGGATCCGGAACGGCAGGGAGGATCCGGTGCGGCACATTAAATGTGAGCGCAGAAGTCGAAGGGAAGTGACCCCACACTGGCGCGTCAGAAATAGTGCGCATGTCTCTGATAGGCACTGTTTCCGAGATATTCTCGACTTCGCCGAGGAGAGTTTAATGACAAGGCTACCGGAAAAGATCGGTATGATGAGATAGGTTCGGCATAGATGCCGGAAGGTTTTGAAGTGGTTTCCGGAAGAGTTAAACCGGTACGTTACGAGGTAGGAACCTGGCATGGTCCGTCGGATAGGATCCGCCGGACTATACCAGCTTCGGCGACTAATGTTGGGGGGATGACCCCCGGTATGCCAAAGGCATGCCGAACCGGCCTTGTTTAAGCTATAAAGGTACCAGTTTAAAGATTATTCCGGACAGTGGAGTTAAGCTTGTGGCTACGTGAATCTATGCCGGTATCCCAGAAGGGGTATACCGGAATAGACTAAGAAGGTACCGGAGTACCGGCACAGGCTACACTGTAGCACGTCTGCAAGCTAGTCAAAGATTTTCTCAAGAGCTAGAGGACAAGGATGAGCGAAACACTTCAGCTTTAATCGAAACTCTGAGGCAAAAGCAGAAGATGACGTAAAAGGTACCGGAGGATGTCACCGTTTCTGATTAAAGGTCTACCGGCGTCACCTGCTGCCAAAGAGCTTTGTAAAGTAGTTTGTCTAGTCAAAGATGCCATTAGGGTTTCTTCCCATGTAAGCCACCCTCTCCCCTATATAAGGAGAGGGAGCACACCCCTGCGCGGGACGATCAATCAGTTAGCAGTAGAGAGATAGGGCTTGTACTGTACATCTTCAACCTCTGGCCAAGGCCAAATTCATCAGTAAAGCTACCGGAAATCAATCCAGAATTCATCCGTGTGGTACCAAAACCCTCCCTCGAATCCTCTAGCGCACATTCGAACACAACTCAAGACATCCCATGGCATCTGTCTGTTCAACATGACGACAGATATCCTCTTCAATAAGTAGTTTGGTGGACAACCATTTACACGTACGTGCATATCTTCAGCGAAACCTAGACGGAGACGGACGAAACACAACATAGACGGAGACGGACGATACACAACCAGCGCGCGTGCACGTGCCTACGTGTCTCGTGTTGTTTTTAGACGCAACCAAGTTCAGTTGCCTTCTTTTCCCTGCCTCTTTTGCGTGTCGTGGAGAAAAAAGCACAGGAGAAAGTCACCAACGTGACATGCTGCGGCATGGTGTACGTACTCTTCCCTCGAAAGCAACTGAGAGACCGTTCCGGGAAATATTTTACAAATATAAACCCTGCACAATCTTAATGTTAAAATAGGCCACCACGCTCGTGATATGCTTAGGTTCGGCTCCTCGCGGTGGACTAAAGACCAACTTCCTATTTGTTTGTATTGATAGATTTGTTTACAAGTAATTAGGTGCCGTGAGGACGTGGGCATAGCCTGATGGTTCGGGTCGCAGTGGTGCACTCCAACGACCAGAGTTTTGAATTCTGTCAGGAACGAATTTCTGGAATTCTCACGTCGATGTTCCGCTTCTACTATATCATTTAGTGTTTAGTTCCTCCTAGCACTAATTCATTTTTTTATTTTTAGGTACCGTGAGTCGGCTAGAGAAAGGACGAATGAAATCAGTGGCGGCTCCAAGAATTGGAGTCTGGGTATTCATTGTAATTTTTTTCAAATGCAATACGTAAACTATAACAATTGATAGCAGTATATATCAGAGGACTGCTGTATATGATAACAAAAAATTCATTCAAGTAACAACCAATAAGGAAAAAGCCATGACACCTTAATTCCATACGAAGTACCAATACGTACAATAAAAATTCAGCATTGAGGCATTACATCTTGCTTGAAGAATTGATCAAATTACAAAATAACGTTGCGATCGCCTTGTTGGAAAAGATTAATGATATCCTCGTCTATAACTTGATTGAAGAACTCTCTCTCAATAAATGTAACCGTACAATTGTTCAAGCACTCATCACACATCTTGTTCCTTTGCTTATTCTTCACATAGTTCATTGAGGAGAAAACCCTTTCAACACTAGCAGCTGGTAGAAGCAACACCAACTTAAGAAGCTTGTAAACAATATAATACTGCTCATCGAAGTATGCCTCGACAATCTTAACTGAAAGTTCATTCAGATTCTTCAAGCTTTTAAAACTTTCATCTCTGCGCACATGACTAATATACATGTCCAACTGCCATGGAAGTCTTGCCAGTTCATCACTTGTGAAATCATTAGCATAAAACTTTGTAGCAAGCCTAACCAACTTCTTTTGATCATAAGCAGCAAATGAACGAAGTGGATTGAATGCTGCCATGGAAGAAAGTAGATCCTTGTTTACCTCATCAAATCTTTCATTCAACTCTGAAAGTTGCCTATCAATGATACCCACATACATATCAACATGGAAGCGATGGAAATTGATTGCTTTATTATAGAAACGCCTTCTAGGTCGCCCAACGGGATAGTAAGGACCATCTATATCAATAACTTTGATCTTATGCTTTGTACAGAAAGTTGTTACCTTCAAAAGAAAATCATCACATCCATGGTAAGACCTCAAGCTCCAAGTGGTACTTTGTGAGATCAACAAGCTCAATAGCATTAACAATATCTTGGTCTTTCCTTTGCAAAGCTCTGCTCAATTCATCTGTGTATCCAAATATTTCTTGCATCAACTGTGCCATGAAAACAAACTCAAATGACCGAAATGATGTCAGCACGGTTGGAGCTGCTACGGCCTCTGCACCGTGGTACTTTTCCAGTCCTGATGAGAACGCGTCGTATTGCACCATACATAGAGATGACATTGTTCACGGTTCTGAAGTGAGATCCCCAACGTGTATCACATGGCCTTGCCAAACCCATCTCCTGATTCTGCCCACTTCCTGTTTCCACTTCTTCCAATTCCAATGCATCAATCAGCTCCTCAGCCTGAGCTATTTGAAGCATTCTCATCTTTTTAATAGACATGCCAAGAGAATTTAACAAATAAGCAAGCTGCTGAAAGAACCAAGTACAATCACCACTCTCCTTAGCAACAGCAACAAGAGTTAACTGTAGTTGATGGGCAAAACAATGAACATAATAGGCAGAAGGAGACTCATCCATAATCAATTTTTTCAGACCATTAGCATTACCTTTCATGTTACTAGCTCCATCATATCCTTGCCCACGGATAATTGCAAAGGTTAAATTGTAGTTCATAAGCATTTGTGCAATTGGAGCTTTAAGTGTCAAAGAGGCGGTATCTTCAACATGAGCAAGACCAAGAAATCTAACAACTGTCCTTCCTTTCTTATCAACATAACGCAAACAAACAGCGAACTGCTCATTCTGATACACATCACTAGACTCATCTGCAAGTATTGCAAAATGACCACCATCAAGTTCTTCGATGACTAGTTTAGTAGTCAATTGTGCACAACATTTTATCAGCTCACGTTGTATATCATGGTGAATCATCATACTGTTCCGTGGAGCATTGTTGAGAACCACCCTGTTAACCTCTTCAAAATTTCCTGCTAGCCAATTTAAAAGCTCAAGGAAATTGTCTTTATTTAGTGAGTCTTCACTTTCATCATGTCCTCTAAATGCCAAGCCTTGGCGCAATAGAAACCTCAAACACTTGAGTGTCCATGTCAATCGGAGCTTATACAAAGCCTTGTATTCTGATATGTTTGAAGCAAGACACTCTTGAATTGATGCTTTTGGTGTAGCGAACATATTATATTTCTCTTGACTTTCAGCATGAGCACTACTAACATCACCTTCATGTCTCTTCAATCTCAACTTCATGTTCCAATTTCTAAACCCATTCTTCACAAATGATTCTCCACTAGGACATTTTATTCTATCCTTGAACAAATAGCAAACAAAGCAAAAAAGCTGCATCTTTTTCAACGCTATACTCAATCCATGGAAATTATGTAAACAAAGCACGACAAAAACGATGCTCTCTTTGAAAGATCGAGATGTCTCCTAGAGGGGGGGGTTAATAGGCAATTAAAAACTCTTACGGATTTATCTTGTAAGAATGCGGAATTAAACTAACGTTTGAATTACAAGCACAAACCCTAAATATGCTAAGCTCAACTAAGTGTAACAATAAAAACTTGAGCTAGGCAAGATAGGCACAAGATATATGTAGCCCAAGTGATAGCAAGATATATGTACTTCAAGCACGATGGCTATCACAAGGAAAGAGAGCTCGGGTATAGAAATAACCGAGGCACGCGGAGACGAGGATGTATTCCCGTGTTCCCTTCCTTTGCAAGAAGGTACGTCACGTTTGGAGGAGTGGAGGTCCCACGAAGGATTCCCCAACGTCATGAAGGCTCACCCTATTCTCCGAGCCACACCCACGAAGGATAATGGCCCTTTACTTATGGTTAGCTTTTCCTCCGCTCCGGAGATGGCAAGCTCCACAACCACTTCACAAGCTCCACGAATGAGAAGCCCGGGCCCCTTCACAATCTTCCACGAAGAGATCACCGGGACACCAACCAAGCCAACTAGGAGGTCTCCCTACAAGAGTAACAAGCTCACGGTCTCTCACTCGAACTAATCATGGTGGAGAGCTCAACACTATGCAATGATGCAAAGCAAGAACACCAAAGGTGTTCAAATCCTTCACACTCGAATCCCACCCAAGCAACGAATGCTAGGATGAGATTAGAGAGGAAGAACAATGGGGAAAGTCAACAAAAGACTCCAAGATCCAGATCCAAAGGGTTCCCCTCACTTAGAGGAGAAATTGATTGGTGGGGATTGTAGATCTAGATCTCCTCTCTCAAATCCTCAAGAATGGGCAGGAATCATGGGAGGAATCAAGAGGGGAAGCTAGTTCTTCAAATAGCAACAATGGAGGTGAAGAAGGGGAAGAACTAACTCAGCTCAAGGTGGAAGAAGGCTATTTATAGCTAAAGGGAAAAAATAACCGTTGGGGGAAAAAGACAGAAAAACGCACAGGAAAATCGCCCAGAAAAACGGCCCAGCCAGCGGCCCAGCCGGCCGACCGGATCGGGCGCTGAGGAGGCTGGCGCGCTGTCCAGTCGGGCCGGCCCACGGGCCGGTTGGGGCAGCAGGCCGCGCGGCGGGCAAGGCGCCCAGCCTAGCGCGGGCGAGTGGGCCGCGCGGTGGGGGAGGCGGCCCAGTCAGGGGCAGCGCCCGGTCGGGCCGGGGCTTGTGCCGGGCAGGCCGGTGGCAGCCGGGCAGGCCGGTGGCAGCCGGACCCTGGGCCGGACCATGCCGGAAGCCCCTTAGTAGGTGGCCCGGCTGGCACGAGCGCCAGAGCCGGTCTAGGCCGGGTGGGCCGGCGTGTGAGCCGGTAGGCCGGTCGGCCGGCTGGCCTCTTCCTCCCCTTTTTTCTTTTTAGTCTTTTCTCCTTTTTCTTTAATAACAAATGCTCCCGAACTCCGAATTGAATGAAACCAATTTTGTTTGAGAGATAAGAACAAATGCTATCCTATGGAAAGTGAAAAACACACGAATCTGTAGGAGGGGATTTTATCATGAATATAAAAGGTAGAACCTTATATCATGAATAACCGGTAAAATCTCCCAACCTTGAAAATGCCATAGAAGAGTCATACGAACTCCGTTTTCGATGAACTTGGACTTGTTGTAAAGCTAGCAAAAAGCCCAAGAACCTCACACAGAGAAACACCAAGAAGCAATAGGGAAATGCAAAGTATGCAAAGGATTGAGCTCCCTAAGACGATGTGATCAAGTTACCCAACCGAAAGCCCCTCTTGATAGTGCGGCTATCTATCCTATAATCCGGTCTCCCAAAAACCACCTTGAGACCGGTAAAAGGAAAACCTAGCAAGGCAATACCTTTGCCTTGCGCATCCCGCTTGACCTTGATGATAGCTCTTCAAGCTCTACTCAAGCCGGAATGCCTTGCTTGATCATCGTTACTTCGCGAAGACTCACAAATGCTCCCCCATACACTATGATGGGAAAGCTCCATTGATGTACATCTTCACATGTCCATTATCATCAAATGGATGGCAAGCTTCAAGCATATGATCCTCTTGAGATGCTCAACTTGAACTTGCCCAACTCAACCTTGATGACGCTCACCACTTGCCGTCATCCTCTCATGGGCTATATGAGATCTCACTTTTGATGCATGCACATGGAAAGATACCATGTGACTTCAAGTGGCACATTCTCCATGCTTCATGTGTTGACCAAACTTGAATCTATTCTTTACTCTTTGTATTGGTCAACCTTGTATCTTCTCATGCTCTATCATACTATCTTGATCGATGATCTTGATGGCAATACACAAGGTATATCTTTATCTCCATGGCATCCATACTTGAATCCAACACATGGAATACAAGAGTACTGATGTCTACGCACGCTTCTATTCATGTAGACAGTGTTGGGCCTCCAAGAGCAGAGGTTTGTAGAACAGCAGCAAGTTTCCCTTAAGTGAATCACCCAAGGTTTATCGAACTCAGGGAGGAAGAGGTCAAAGATATCCCTCTCAAGCAACCACTGCAATTACGATACAAGAAGTCTCTTGTGTCCCCAATACACCTAATACACTTGTCAGATGTATAGGTGCACTAGTTCGGCGAAGAGATAGTGAGATGCAAGTGATATGGATGAATATGAGTGGTAATAGCAATCTTAAATAACTATGGCAGCAAGTAAACATGCAGTAGAACAGTAAATAAACGGAGTTTCAATGCTTAGAAACAAGGCCTAGGGATCATACTTTCACTAGTGGACACTCTCAACATTGATCACATAACTGAATAAATAAATGTTACACTCTCTTGTTGGATAACAAACACCATTCATTGTGTAGGGCTACAAAAGCACACCTCAAGCCGGAGTTAACAAGCTCCACAACTTCATAAAGGAAACACACACGATGCGCACACCGTCACCGTCACACCGTGGAGAGTGAATCCGGAGTTCATATTAAAGTAACCTCTGAAGTGTATAATAGTGCTACTCTGGATAACTCTCCTAATGGAATCACTAATCGTGTAGTGGCTACAAAAGCTCCGCTCAGAGTTCATCAAGTACTTGACAAACACCACTCATAGGGATATCCACGTCAAATCATAAATCCAAGATAATATATTTATCATAGTGATAGTTAACTTCATAATCTACAAGAGATCACAATCATCATGATATGTATGTGCATTGTTATGCCCTCTCTATTTGTCAATTGCCCAACTGTAATTTGTTCACCCAACATGTTATTTATCTTATTGGAGAGACACCACTAGTGAACTGTGGACCCCGGTCCATTCTTTTACATCTGAAATACAATCTACTGCAATCTCTGTTCTCTGTTATTCTTTGCAAGCAAATATCATTCTCCACACCATACGTTTAATCCTTTGTTTACAGCAAGCCGGTGAGATTGACAACCTCACTGTTAAGTTGGGGCGAAGTATTTTGATTGTGTTGTGCAGGTTCCACGTTGGCGTCGGAATCCCTGGTGTTGCGCCGCACTACACTCCTTCACCAACAACCTTCACGTGGCCTTCATCTCCTACTGGTTCGATAAACCTTGGTTTCTTACTGAGGGAAACTTGCTTCTGTACGCATCACACCTTCCTCTTGGGGTTCCCAACGGACGTGTGCTTCACGCGTTATCATTGGCCATTTTTAAAATAAAAAGGTGGCAAGGATTTGAATAAAACAAATAGATTTTAAACCTATCATTGCATGTGACACACATACATTCATAACCAGAGACAAAATATCACGAACAGAGACTACTGGTATTTTTCCTAGATGCACAGTAACAAAACAATATCAACACAATTGGATTCATCCAAAAATATTAATTTTCCAATTTTAGAGGCTAGAAATACTAACCAGAATACAGTGGTCATGTTTTATTTACTACAAATTCTATAAAAATCCTAAAAATACAAGGTCAGTGGCATCTGGTAGGTATTCTCAATCTGGTTCTACTGCAATTGGAATAATCTCAATCGGATCTACCAAACTAAAGTTATTCACAAAAAGGCTAGACGATACTTTTCAAGTTTTAATTTCTATTTCAAAATGTTAAACGATTTTCCCGTGGGCGGGAAACTCTGGGCCGTGCGGGTGCTGTGGTGATGGGCGGCCCAGTGGGGCTCTCCGATGGCGGGAGAAAAAAGAAAAAGAAAAAGGCTGGGCCCGTGGCGGGCCAGGCCGTGCATGGCCAGCGTGGCTGCATGGGCCATGCAGCCGCTGGATCTGGATCCGACGGCTGGAAGCCATCGTGTCCACGATGTGCGCGTGGCGCTCGCTGGCGCAGAAGGAAAGAGGCGGCCAGGGGCTTACCGGCGGCCTGCGGTGGCGTGGCTTGGCGTAGGCGGCTTGGTGGCGTGGGCGTGCTGCTCGTGGGCGTCGTGGCGGTGCTCGGACACGTCGTCGTCGCCTTGCTTGGCGACGTCTGCGTCACGGGCGTCCGGTGCGTCGCCGTCGTTGTCGCCTCGCTGCAGATCTGCGCGGCAGAGGGTCACAGAGGGGGTTAGGCGCGGCAGTAGGTGGTGCTGGCGATGAAGGAGAGAGGGGAGAGGCAGGGGAGTGGCGTCGTCGAACAGCTCCTCCTCGTCACCTTCACGGTGATCACGGTGGCGATGGCGTCGGGCGGCAGCAGCAGCGGCTCGAGCGGCGGCTCGAGCAGCTAGGCAGTGAGTCGGGCAGCCTAACGGTGTGCGAGTGGGGAAGCTGAAGGGGAAACGGTGGCGTTGGGGGGTTTTTATAGGCGGAGAGGGGCGCAGGTAGTGGCGTGGGCGGTGGCGTTGGCCAACGGGCGCGCGAGGGCTGGCGTCACCAGCTGGGCCCGTGGTGACATCCTCCTGGTGGCGTCAGCAGGGGAGGGAGCCGATGCAGCGTGCGTGCAGTCGAGGCTGATGGCGTGTCGCACGAGGCGACGCCATCATGTCTCCTGCCAGCGTGGCGTGCGCGTGCGTGTAGGCTAGGGTTTTGGGCGCGGGAGCGGGAGTGATGGGGGTGTCCTGGGCCAGAGAAGAGGGGGTGGTGCGGCTAGGGTTGGGCCAAGACATGGGAGAGGGGTGGTGG
>NC_061513.1:190583865-190614042 GCF_022539505.1 Lolium rigidum | reverse complement strand
GACGTAAGGGTTTTACCTCATTGAGGGCCCCGAACCTGGGTAAATCGCTGATGGCGTGTAACTCACACGTTCGTTGGGAACCCCAAGAGGAAGGTATGATGCGCACAGCAGCAAGTTTTCCCTCAGAAAGAAACCAAGGTTTATCGAACCAGGAGGAGCCAAGAAGCACGTTGAAGGTTGATGGCGGCGGGATGTAGTGCGGCGCAACACCGAGATTCCGGCGCCAACGTGGAACCCGCACAACACAACCAAAGTACTTTGCCCCAACGAAACAAGCTGAGGTTGTCAATCTCACCGGCTTGCTGTAACAAAGGATTAACCGTATTGTGTGGAAGATAATTGTTTGCAAGAAAACAAGTAAAGAACAAGTATTGCAAAGAGATTTGTATTTCAAGTATAAAAGAATGGACCGGGGTCCACAGCTCACTAGAGGTGTCTCTCCCATAAGATAAAAGCATGTTGGGTGAACAAATTACAGTCGGGCAATTGACAAATAGAGAGGGCATAACAATGCACATACATGACATGATAAGTATAGTGAGATTTAATTGGGCATTACGACAAAGTACATAGACCGCCATCCAACCGCATCTATGCCTAAAAAGTCCACCTTCAGAGTTATCATCCGAACCCCTCCAAGCATTAAGTTGCTAACAACGAGACAATTGCATTAAGTATGGTGCGTAATGTAATCAACAACTACATCCCTGGACATAGCGCCAATGTTTTATCCCTAGTGGCAACAAGCACAACACAACCTTAGAACTTTCTCGTCACTCGTCCCGTGTGTCAATGCGGCATGAACCCACTATCGAGCATAAGTACTCCCTCTTGGAGTTAAAAGTAAAAACTTGGCCAGAGCCTCTACTAGAAACGGAGAGCATGCAAGATCATAAACAACACATGTATAATAACTTGATAATTAACATGACATAGTATTCTCTATCCATCGGATCCCGACAAACACAACATATAGAATTACAGATAGATGATCTTGATCATGTTAGGCAGCTCACAAGATCCAACAATGAAGCACAATGAGGAGAAGACAACCATCTAGCTACTGCTATGGACCCATAGTCCAGGGGCGAACTACTCACTCATCACTCCGGAGGCGACCATGGCGGTGTAGAGTCCTCCGGGAGATGATTCCCCTCTCCGGCAGGGTGCCGGAGGCGATCTCCTGGATCCCCCGAGATGGGATCGGCGGCGGCGGCGTCTCGCATAAGGTTTTCCGTATCGTGGCTCTCGGTACTGGGGGTTTCGTCACGGAGACTTTAAGTAGGCGGAAGGGCAAGTCAAGAGGCGGCACGGGGGGCCCACACCAGGGGTGGGGCCGCGCCGCCCTAGGGTTTGGCCACCCCGTGGCCCCTCTTCGTCTCGTCTTCGGACTTCTGGAAGCTTCGTGGAAAAATAGGCCCCTGGGCTTTGATTTCGTCCAATTCCGAGAATATTTCCTTACTAGGATTTCTGAAACCAAAAACAGCAGTAAAACAAGAATCGGCACTTCGGCATCTTGTTAATAGGTTAGTTCCGTAAAATGCACGAATATGACATAAAGTGTGCATAAAACATGTAGGTATCATCAATAATATGGCATAGAACATAAGAAATTATCGATACGTCGGAGACGTATCAAGCATCCCCAAGCTTAGTTTCGCTCGTCCTGAGCGGTAAAAACGATAACAAAGATAATTTCTCGAAGTGATATGCCATCATAACCTTGATCATACTATTTGCAAACATATGTAGTGAATGCAGCGATCAAAACAATGGTAATGACATGAGTAAACAAGTGAATCATAAAGCAAAGACTTTTCATGAATAGTACTTCAAGAGAAGTATTAATAAGTCTTGCATAAGAGTTAACTCATAAAGCAATAAATCAAAGTAAAGGTATTGAAGCAACACAAAGGAAGATTAAGTTTCAGCGGTTGCTTTCAACTTGTAACATGTATATCTCATGGATAATAGTCAACATAGAGTAATATAACAAGTACAATATGCAAGTATGTAGGAATCAATGCACAGTTCACACAAGTGTTTGCTTCTTGAGGTGGAGAGAGATAGGTGAACTGACTCAACATAAAAGTAAAGAGAATGGTCCTTCAAAGAGGAAAGCATCGATTGCTATATTTGTGCTAGAGCTTTTATTTTGGAAACATGAAACAATTTTGTCAACGGTAGTAATAAAGCATATGAGTTATGTACATTATATCTTACAAGTTGCAAGTCTCATGCATAGTATACTAATAGTGCCCGCACCTTGTCCTAATTAACTTGGACTACCGGATCTTTGCAATGCACATGTTTTGACCAAGTGTCAATGGGGTACCTCCATGCCGCCTGTACAAAGGTCTAAGGAGAAAGCTCGCATTTTGGATTTCTCGCTTTTGATTATTCTCAACTTAGACATCCATACCGGGACAACATGGACAACAGATAATGGACTCCTCTTTTATGCATAAGCATGTGGAAACAATTATTATTCTCATATGAGATTGAGGATATATGTCCAAGACTGAAACTTCCACCATGAATCATGGCTTTAGTTAGCGGCCCAAAGTTCTTCTCTAACAACATGCATGCTCCAACCATGAAGGTGGTAGATCTCTCTTGCTTCGATACAAGACGGACATGCATAGCAACTCACATGATATCCAACAAAGAATAGTTGATGGCGTCCCCGTAAACATGGTTACCGCTCAACAAGCAACTTAATAAGAGATAAAGTGCATAAGTACATATTCAATACTACAATAGTTTTTAAGCTATTTGTCCCATGAGCTATATATTGCAAAGGTGAATGATGGAATTTTAAAGGTAGCACTCAAGCAATTTACTTTGGAATGGCGGATAAATACCATGTAGTAGGTAGGTATGGTGGACACAAATGGCATAGTGGTTGGCTCAAGAATTTTGGATGCATGAGAAGTATTCCCTCTCGATACAAGGTTTAGGCTAGCAAGGTTATTTGAAACAAACACAAGGATGAACGGTACAGCAAAACTCACATAAAAGACATATGGTAAACATTATAAGACTCCATACTTGTCTTCCTTGTTGTTCAAAACTCAATACTAGATGTTATCTAGACTCTAGAGAAACCAAATATGCAAACCAAATTAGCAAGCTCTAAGTATTTCTTCATTAATGGGTGCAAGGTATATGATGCAAGAGCTTAAACATGAGCACAACAATTGCCAAGTATCAAATTATCCAAGACATTTTAGAGTTACTACATGTAGCATTTTCCAATTCCAACCATATAACAATTTAACGAAGGAGAAACTTCGCCATGAATACTATGAGTAGAGCCTAAGGACATATTTGTCCATATGCAACAGCGGAGCGTGTCTCTCTCCCATAAAGTGAATGCTAGGATCCATTTTATTCAAACAAAACAAAAAACAAAAACAAACCGACGCTCCAAGCAAAGTACATAAGATGTGGCCGAATAAAAATATAGTTTCGGGGGAGGAACTCGATAATGTTGTCGATGAAGAAGGGGATGCCTTGGGCATCCCCAAGCTTAGACGCTTGAGTCTTCTTAATATATGCAGGGGTGAACCACCGGGCATCCCCAAGCTTAGAGCTTTCACTCTCCTTAATCATATTGCATCATACTCCTCTCTTGATCCTTGAAAACTTCCTCCACACCAAACTCGAAACAACTCATTAGAGGGTTAGTGCATAATAAAAATTCACATGTTCAGAGGTGACACAATCATTCTTAACACTTCTGGACATTGCATAAAGCTACTGGACATTAATGGATCAAAGAAATTCATCCAACATAGCAAAAGAGGCAGTGCGAAATAAAAGACAGAATCTGTCAAAACAGAACAGTCCGTAAAGATGGATTTTATTAGGCCACCAGACTTGCTCAAACGAAAATGCTCAAATTGAATGAAAGTTGCGTACATATCTGAGGATCATGCTCGTAAATTGGCATAATTTTCTGAGCTACCTACAGGGAGATAGACCCAGATTCGTGACAGCAAAGAATTCTGAAACTGCGCAGTAATCCAAATCTAGTACTTACTTTTCTATCAAAGACTTTACTTGGCACAACAAAACATAAAACTAAGATAAGGAGAGGTTGCTACAGTAGTAAACAACTTCCAAGACACAAATATAAAATAAAGATACTGGAGTAAAAACATGGGTTGTCTCCCATAAGCGCTTTTCTTTAACGCCTTTCAGCTAGGCGCAGAAAGTGTATCTCAAGTATTATCGAAGGATGGTGCGTCAACCTTACCTTGGGCTTTACCCTTACCTTTCTTATTGTTTTTCCTTCCCTTTAGTTTAGGGAATATATGATTCCCCCCTGACATAGAGGTGCATTTCAGAGTGCCTTTTCCCACATCAATGACTGCTCCCAATAGTTTCAACAGGGATCTCCCAAGTATGATTTTTCCTGTTTCAATAACAAGATAATCAATGGATATTGTTCTTCCAAGAATGGTTGTATGCACACCTGCAGCTACTCCCTTAGGAATTATAATAGAGTTATCAATGAGAGTTATTTCTTCTCCTCCTTCATCGACTCCCCAAAGTTTCAAAGATTTATAAATGCTTTCAGGCATAAGGCAAAATTCATGCATAATATCACAGTAGGCATGAAGAGTTCGATCACCGATAACAATTTTAACAGCAGGATCCCATAATGAAAGTTCAGAGTTCACTAAAACTTGATCAAGACGGTTACGAATGTATCCATAATTTTCATTTAAGCGAGATGCACTTGTCTCAAGAGTATTTAATCTATTATGAATGCTGATAAGGGCTGAATCAAAATTATTAGCTGAATCATGTGATGCAACCAACTTCTTTATGGCATTAAAAGCTTGATCCCCATTGCAATGGAGGAAATCTCCTCCCACTAAAGTATCCAAAGCATATCTATAGCGAACCATAAGACCAAAATAAAAATTGCTAAGGAGCAAACTTAGAGTCATTTGAGGTTCAGTTTTACGATAAGAAGTAAAAATTCTAGACCAAGCATCCTTAAAACTCTCCTCATCCCCTTGTTTAAAAGTGAAAACTAATTCTTCAGGCGAAGAAGTAACAGGTTCAGAGCTAGACATGGTAACAAAAGTAACTAAATATTTTTTGTATTTTTAATATAGAGTGCAAGACAATAAAGCAAACTAAATAAAGTAAATGCAAGTAAACTAATTTTTTTGTGTTTTTGATATGGCAAACAAGACAGAAAATAAAGTAAGGATAGCAACTAATTTTTTTGTGTTTTGATATAATGCAGCAAACAAAGTAGTAAATAAAATAAAGCAAGACAAAAACAAAGTAAAGAGATTGAGAAGTGGAGACTCCCCTTGCAGCGTGTCTTGATCTCCCCGGCAACGGCGCCTGAAAAAGAGCTTGATGGCGTGTAACTCACACGTTCGTTGGGAACCCCAAGAGGAAGGTATGATGCGCACAGCGAGCAAGTTTTCCCTCAGAAAGAAACCAAGGTTTATCGAACCAGGGAGGAGCCAAGAAGCACGTTGAAGGTTGATGGCGGCGGGATGTAGTGCGGCGCAACACCGGAGATTCCGGCGCCAACGTGGAACCCGCACAACACAACCAAAGTACTTTGCCCCAACGAAACAAGTGAGGTTGTCAATCTCACCGGCTTGCTGTAACAAAGGATTAACCGTATTGTGTGGAAGATAATTGTTTGCAAGAAAACAAGTAAAGAACAAGTATTGCAGCAGATTTGTATTTCAAGTATAAAAGAATGGACCGGGGTCCACAGTTCACTAGAGGTGTCTCTCCCATAAGATAAAAGCATGTTGGGTGAACAAATTACGGTCGGGCAATTGACAAATAGAGAGGGCATAACAATGCACATACATGACATGATAAGTATAGTGAGATTTAATTGGGCATTACGACAAAGTACATAGACCGCCATCCAACCGCATCTATGCCTAAAAAGTCCACCTTCAGAGTTATCATCCGAACCCCCTCCAGTATTAAGTTGCTAACAACAGACAATTGCATTAAGTATGGTGCGTAATGTAATCAACAACTACATCCTCGGACATAGCGCCAATGTTTTATCCCTAGTGGCAACAGCACAACACAACCTTAGAACTTTCTGGTCATCGTCCCAGGTGTCAATGCAGGCATGAACCCACTATCGAGCATAAGTACTCCCTCTTGGAGTTAAAAGTAAAAACTTGGCCAGAGCCTCTACTAGAAACGGAGAGCATGCAAGATCATAAACAACACATGTATAATAACTTGATAATTAACATGACATAGTATTCTCTATCCATCGGATCCCGACAAACACAACATATAGAATTACGGATAGATGATCTTGATCATGTTAGGCAGCTCACAAGATCCAACAATGAAGCACAATGAGGAGAAGACAACCATCTAGCTACTGCTATGGACCCATAGTCCAGGGGTGAACTACTCACTCATCACTCCGGAGGCGACCATGGCGGTGTAGAGTCCTCCGGGAGATGATTCCCCTCTCCGGCAGGGTGCCGGAGGCGATCTCCTGGATCCCCGAGATGGGATCGGCGGCGGCGGCGTCTCGGTAAGGTTTTCCGTATCGTGGCTCTCGCATGCGGGGGTTTCGTCACGGAGACTTTAAGTAGGCGGAAGGGCAAGTCAAGAGGCGGCACGGGGGCCCACACCATAGGCCGGCGCGGCCAGGGGTGGGGCCGCGCCGCCCTAGGGTTTGGCCACCCCGTGGCCCCTCTTCGTCTCGTCTTCGGACTTCCGGAAGCTTCGTGGAAAAATAGGCCCCCGGGCTTTGATTTCGTCCAATTCCGAGAATATTTCCTTACTAGGATTTCGAAACCAAAAACAGCAGAAAACAAGCAATCGGCACTTCGGCATCTTGTTAATAGGTTAGTTCCAGAAAATGCACGAATATGACATAAAGTGTGCATAAAACATGTAGGTATCATCAATAATATGGCATAGAACATAAGAAATTATCGATACGTCGGAGACGTATCAATCGCTCTCCCCGCTTGTCTGTGAACCGATGTCTCGTGTCAGCTTGCAGGATTCCGTCAACCCTAAGCCCCTATCGGAGGGCATTGGCGAGGAGTACCCTGCCAGCGTGGCGTGCGCGTGCGTGTAGGCTAGGGTTTTGGGCGCGGGAGAGGGAGTGATGGGGGTGTCCTGGGCCAGAGAAGAGGGGGTGGTGCGGCTAGGGTTGGGCCAAGACATGGGAGAGGGGTGGTGGTGTCGACCACGGCCCAAACCAGGGAGATAAAAAGAGAGGGAGGGAAAAGGAGAAAAAAGAGAGGGGGAAGATTTCCCTCTTCTTTTGTCCCTCGGCCAACACCCAAAAAGAAAAGAGAGAGAAAGGAAAAAGGGGCAGGGGTGAAAAGATAAATGGGCATGCCATGTGCAAGTGCCAAAGGGTGGCAACATGTGTGTGCACAAGTGTTGAAGAGCAAAAAGAAGAAAAAAAGGTGGTGATTGTGTCAGAGGTGCAAAACCCTAGGTGATGAAGTACATATCACACACCAAGTGAAGTTCAAACTAGGTTAAGCAAGAATTAAACCTAAGCACACTCACAAACATCAAACAAAAGTTTTTGTTGGCTCCAATTTTCAAGTTGTTTTGAAAATATGCAGTTTTTGAAAAATGGGGTGTTACAATGGAGGTGAAGAAGGGGAAGAACTAACTCAGATCAAGGTGGAACAAGGCTATTTATAGCTAAAGGGGAAAAATAACCGTTGGGGGAAAAAGACAGAAAAACGCACAGGAAAATCGCCCGGCAAAACGGCCCAGCCGGCCGACCGGATCGGGCGCTGAGGAGGCTGGCGCGCCGTCCGGTCGGGCCGGCCCACAGGCCGGTCGGGGCAGCAGGTCGCGCGGCGGGCAAGGCGGCCCAGCCTGGCGCGGGCGAGTGGGCTGCGCGGTGGGGGGAGGCGGCCCAGTCAGGGGCAGCGCCCGGTCGGGCCGGGGATTGTGCCGGGCAGGCCGGCGGCAGCCGGACCCTGGGCCGGACCAGGCCGGAAGCCCCTCAGTAGGTGGCCCGGCTGGCACGAGCGCCAGGGCCGGTCTAGACCGGGTGGGCCGGCATGTGGGCCGGCAGGCCGGTCGGCCGGCTGGCCTCTTCCTCCCCTTTTTTTCGTTTTAGTCTTTTCTCCTTTTTCTTTAATAACAAATGCTCCCGAACTCCGAATTGAATGAAACCAATTTTGTTTGAGAGATAAGAACAAATGCTATCCTATGGAAAGTGAAAAACACAAGAATCTGTAGGAGGGGATTTTATCATGAATATAAAAGGTAGAACCTTATATCATGAATAACCGGTAAAATCTCCCAACCTTGAAAATGCCATAGAAGAGTCATACGAACTCCGTTTTCAATGAACTTGGACTTGTTGTAAAGTTAGCAACAAGCCCAAGAACGTCACACAGAGAAACACCAAGAAGCAATAGGGATATGCAAAGTATGCAAAGGATTGAGCTCCCTGAGACGATGTGATCAAGTTACCCAACCGAAAGCCCCTCTTGATAGTGCGGCTATCTATCCTATAATCCGGTCTCCCAACAACCACCTTGAGACCGGTAAAAGGAAAACCTAGCAAGGCCGTACCTTTGCCTTGCGCATCCCGCTTGATCTTGATGATAGCTCTTCAAGCTCTACTCAAGCCGGAATGCCTTGCTTGATCATCGTTACTTCGTGAAGAATCACAAATGCTCCCCTATACACTATGATGGGAAAGCTCCATTGATGTACATCTTCACATGTCCATTATCATCAAATGGACGGCAAGCTTCAAGCATATGATCCTCTTGAGATGCTCAACTTGAACTTGCCCAACTCAACCTTGATGACGATCACCACTTTCTGTCATCCTCTCATGGGCTATATGAGATCTCACTTTTGATGCATGCCCATGGAAAGATACCATGTGACTTCACGTGGCACATTCTCCATGCTTCATGTGTTGACCAAACTTGAATCTATTCTTTACTCTTTGTATTGGTCAACCTTGTATCTTCTCATGCTCTATCATACTATCTTGATCAATAATCTTGATGCCAATACACAAGGTGTATCTTTATCTTCATGGCATCCATACTTGAATCCAACACATGGAATACAAGAGTACCTATGGAATATTCCTTCATATAAACTCAATGAAAACATTAGTCCATAGGGGTTGTCATTAATTACCAAAACCACACATAGGGGCAATATACCCTTACACTCTTCCACTTTTATTTGTAATCATAAACTTATGATTCTTCGGTTGACATGGCATCATCTTAATGTATCTCCTTCTTACTCTATCTTGGTTATTAACGGCATACCTCTAAATGGGAATCCGCATCCCAGGATCATGTTTGAGTGCCCCCAAATCTGCCTGCATTTCTTCTTGTTCATCCTCCTCATTAATTTCTTCATCATCTTCTACAATTGGGGCTGGTGTTGAACCTCTTCTCTCCGGTTCACTCATTGGTTTGTGTTCTACATCCGGTTTTTGCGCTAGTGCCAATTGCAAATTGTTCTCGGCCTGAACTGGAGAAGAACTCGATGCGGCAACAGTCTGATTTGGAGTGGATGCTTCATCTATCTTTTTTTACTTTTGAAGCCATTTCCCATAATGCAAATATACTACTGCTGCTAGCAGTACCCTTCTTCTTCATCTACGTTACAAAGAAACACAGGAAATTGAGGGGAAATTAAAATTTATCTAGGAAATATGGGTTAGGGTACTATCATCTACAAAACATGAAGAATATCGAATTTGGGGGAAAGTACCTGGACAGCACGGTCCGTCACCGTCGCCTGCTATGCTAGGTGCCGCAACTTCGATCGATCTGGTCTTCTCTCTGCTGGGTGTCTGTCAGGGTGTGCCGCCGTCGCCCGTGCCTCTCCCTCTGATTTCGTCGATCGAATCGGAAGGAGCCAGGAGCGGAGCGATGGTTCAGCCAGCGATCAACTGATCGTGATCAATCCTGGACGTGGGGTGGGCTAGGCTGATGCAAAACTGGGCTTGCATTGGACTCTAAATCTCTAATGGACCAGCCAGCCACGTATATTACATGTACATAGAATTTTTTTGGGCCAAATCATTGGTATTCGCTGGAATACAGGGGCATACCCCCAGCGCCGCCTCTGGAATGGATGTGATGTAATCTAGGGCGTGTTCCCCTAGTTTACCCTTATATAGATGACCCTGCCTAGAGTTTAAATGATAAGACCAAATTGGTTGAGATCCTATGCGACTATTTCATCTCCAAGTTATCGGCTTGTGCTTCACGTCGACCCTCTGTTATCACCAGAATTTGACCGAGTCAGAGGTGGGCCGCGATCAAGATGGGTTTGAAGAAATATATAGAAGGAATACGTGGATCGGCCTTTTATACCAAGTTGGGCTTAATTGCCCGTGTATCTGTAACATATATTAGATCGCATCTTAGTTTAGAGATAGAATCTTACTCGTGCACGGTTTAGTGCACGCCCACATTAGAAAGTCCGCTGGACTATAAATATGTACCTAGGGTTTATGGAATAAACAACAACCAACGTTCAACCACAAACAAATCTCGGCGCATCGCCAACCCCTTCGTCTCGAGGGTTTCTACCGGTAAGCATCATGCTGCCTAGATCGCATCTTGCGATCTAGGCAGCACAAGCCTGCCTACGTTGTTCACGCGTTGCTCGTACTCGAAGCCTTTTTGATGGCGAGCAACGTAGTTATCTTAGACATGTTAGGGTTAGCATTGTTCTTCATGCTGCATGCTTTCGTAGTGCAACCCTTGCATGTCTAGCCGCCCTTACGCCTATCTTAGGCGTAGGGGCGGCACCCCGCTTGATCATAGTTTGGTAGATCTGATCCGTTACGATTGCTCCTTGTTCTACAAGGATTAGTTTAATATCTGCAATAGTTAGGCCTTACAAAGGGGGAGGATCCAGCGGCACGTAGGGTGTCGTTCGTTGGCCCTAAGCGAGGATGTTCCGAGGATCAACCTCGTGTTGGTTTTTAGGCCTTGTTTAGGATCGGCTTACGATCACCGTGCGTGGCCGCGAGGCCCAACTCTGGAGTAGGATGATCCGATTATGCGGTGAGAACCCCACATCGTCGTAGATCTCATTAGCTTTACCTTGATCAAGCAGGACCACCATATATTCGGACACCTCGTCCGAATCATGGGTGGATCGGCTCTTTGAGCCGATTCACGGGATAACCCGAGAGCCGATCGAGGCTCGTATTTAATGTTTACGTGTGTGCCCTGCAGAAACTAAGCGAGGCATCATCCACACCTTCCCGACCAGGTATAGGTCGGGTGGCACGCCCTTGTGATAAACATCGGTGCGTGCGACCGGGAGGCTTTGCGGGCCGTCGCTCGTAGGGACTAGGGCCAGCCGCAGCCCTAGTTGTTCCCGGCTCTACGGTGTTGCCCGTCTCTACCCGCCGGTGGGTTTCCGACGTCAACACATTCCGGCACGCCCGGTGGGACGGTCGACGACATCCACGACATCGCCATCTACATCCAAGATGGCGGAAGACACTCCGGTCACGTACGCGGATCCGCCCGATGAGCTCAAGAAGAAGCATGACGAGATCAAGGCAACCCTCGAAGCCGAACTCATCGGCTCCTTCCACCGAACCCGCTCCCATGGCGTCGGTGGAAGGGTTTCACACCTGAAGGCGCGCTCGATGGAGTGGACCTGTCCGCCCCGTCGAAGAACGCACCAGGTCGGCTGCGGCAGGAGATCAACTACATGGTGGCTCATTCGCTGCACCGCCACTCGAGAGCCTGGTGAACACCTTGGAGCGTGTCGCTCGCGCGTCGTTCGGGAAATCATGAGTCACCGGTACTCCCCGTCGGGACCGGCTCGGGGACTTTCAAAGGAGAGATGCCGCTCCAGCCCCGGCCGTTCGCATGGGCAGCACCGGAACTGCCGAACTCATTGGCATACGTCGTCTACAAGATTGGTGGTGATCCTAGTGACTACCAATTCCTGCCTGAGCCACCTAAGGAGGTCCCGCACGGATACGCGTGCGCATATGTGCCAGACAGCAACGCCTTGGCGCTCTCGAACCGGGCTGCAATAACAGCGGCCTCCGGGACGGCGGGAGGAACGTCGAGAGCCGATCCCGAGAAGCGGTCGTGGCTGGCTAAGTACGCCGCCCCGACAAACCTCCGGAGCCCAGCTCCCGCAGTTGGCTTAGAACCGGAAAAACAAGCATGGCTGGTCAAGTATGCCACCCCGGCGAATCTTCGGGGTTCGACACCTTCAGCCATCTCGGCGGATCAGATTTGTGCAATCCTGAAAGATCGGTTCGGCATGATGCCGAAAAGGAAGGCGTTCGGCTACACCAAGCCGTACCCCAACAGCTACGAACTGATCCCGCTGCCACCTAAATATCGGCTCCCGGACTTCACAAAGTTCGGTGGATCGGACGGGTCCAGCTCCATCGAGCATGTGAGCCGATATTTGGCACAGCTGGGCACGATCTCAGCGTCAGATGAGTTGCGCGTGAGGTTCTTCTCGCAGTCCCTCACAGGATCGGCTTTCGGGTGGTACACATCGCTACCACCGAACTCCATCCGGACTCGGAAGCAGTTGGAAGAGCAGTTCCATGAGCAGTACCATTCAGAAGCTTCCGAGTCTAGCATTGCCGATCTAGCACAACTACGTCAGAAGCGCGGAGAAACTGTGACAGAATACATCCAGCGTTTCAGGAATCTTAGGAACCGATGCTTTTCGGTTCGTATAAATGAGAAGGAAGCAGTCGAGTTGGCAGTAGCAGGCCTTGCAACACAGCTCAAGGACACGGCCTCCCAAGCAGATTATCCCTCGCTGGCGCACATGGTTCAGAAACTTTCAGCATATGAACAGCGCCACCCGGACCTGTACCAAGACAAGTTCAAGCGTGCAAGTGGCCCCGGTCGATGCGAGAGGAAGACGAAGTTCCTGCGGGAGACCAAGAAGTAGCAGTGGCTGAGTGGACTCGGGGAGGAACCCCGTGTCCCGCAAATGGGTAAAGCCACCGAGGCCCGCCCGAGGGATTTGATTTTGACGTGACCAAGACCGAGCAAATCTTCGACCTCCTACTCAAGGAAAAGCAGTTGAAGATACCCGAAGGTCTCAAATTCCCCACGGCGCAAGAGCTGAATGGAAAGCCATACTGCAAATGGCATAACTCGCTCTCCCATGCCACCAACGACTGCAGGGTGTGGCGTCAGCACATCCAAGCGGCGATAGAGAACGGGCGTCTAATTTTCAATCAGTACGCCATGAAGGTCGATACCCAGCCCTTCCCCGCCGTAAACATGGTGGAGTATGCTTGCCATGCAGGGTGCCAGCCGGGTTTCCGGTGCAATATCAACATGGTAGATCTTGGACGCCACGCTGGCAAGGATGGAGATGAGGGCAGCTGCTCCCATAACGAAGAAACAGAGGAAGCCGCTCCACGCGATCGGCTCCGCCAAGACGGCAAGCGCTACGTCACAGAGGGAGAATTGAAGAACATAAGATATCAGCGACCTCTCTCTGATCACCTCCTCAACAAGTATGTGAGTCAGTACGACCAACGCCGACGGTCCAGCGAAGATGATGAAAGAGTTCGTCTGGCCAGAGAAGCCAGAAGACATCATCGGCAGAATCGCGATGAGGAGGAGCACGAGCGTTGTGCCAAGGGAAAGGCAAGGGAGCAAGACGACGAGGACAGAGCCTGGGATTGTCCTTTCTTCGAGCACCTGCTGGGATTCGAGGAATGAGCCGATTGCCAACAATCGGCAATTGCCCAGAATGCAACCGGAAGAAGAAGGAGGCAGCCAACGTGTCCGTGTTCGAGCGCTTAGGACCTCTCCCGCCACGAGCAAACGAGCTGAGTCCCCTCGGTTGGAAGATCTCGAAGATTAGAAGACGAGGGAGAAGAAGAAGACAGGTACCACCGGCCAAGGTGGTGCCCTGACGGACTCAGCCGTTCCCAGAAACGCAGGGTTCAACGATTGCACGGCCTGGAAGAAGCCGAGAGGTTATACTTGCATACATTGAGGAAAGCAAGGGCGGATCTGGCTGCAAAGGTTCAGCGAACCCTGGATGAAGAGGGTCGTCCACGGAAAATGGAGTGGCGCCCCAAGCAAAGGAAAGCCGATGATGAAACATCGGCTGGCACAAACATGGTGCTCGTTCTTCCGACGACACTTAGCGCTCCACGATCACACGATGCATTCAAGGTGGGCGACAGCAAGAGCGCTAACATGATGAAGTCAGAGATTGGGTTGGTTTTATCTACCGGCCTGAACGAGTAGCAAGAGCACATCGATGAGCAAACGTGGCGAGGCTGATCCTTGTGATCGGCCCCAAAAAATTTATGAAGGGACATCACAAAACCTTCGCCGAGCAAACAACGTGGAGGCCGATTCCAGCAATCGGCCAAAATTATCCTCACCTACCATTCTGCCTGGGTTCAACATGTTATCCAACAGAGCCGATACCATCAATTCTCTTGACAGAATCGGCTCGGGGGGGCACCCAGGTGGATAGAACACGAGGATATGCAATGGAAGCGTCTCGTCGTCTCATCCTTTGGTGATGGGTATTGGAATATGGGGGCCGATGCGCTAGTCGGCCGTAAAAGTTGATAAAATTCGAAAATTTTCGAGCACAGCCGATGCAGCAGACATCGACTTAAGAGGAGTAACTGTTACGATCAGAGGGTCAACGGAGCACTAATGGAAGAGCTCCTCAATGGAGTAGTCTAAGGACTTAGACCCTCTCTTCAAGAACAATGCCAGGAGCAGCCTGGACGTGCGGATCAGGAGCAATCGCATCAGATCAGGAGCAATCGCATCAGATCCACCAAAGGAAAGGAGCCGATCTGGCCGGCAAGAACTGAAGAAGGCTCGGGGGGCAGCTCACCTTGAAGGCTCTCTGCTTTGAGAAGCCGATTTATGTTCAAATCGGCTGGCTCTGCATAAGAAGCTCCCCACACACGATCAAGCCCAG
Organism: Lolium rigidum; assembly: GCF_022539505.1. Taxonomy (NCBI): domain Eukaryota; kingdom Viridiplantae; phylum Streptophyta; class Magnoliopsida; order Poales; family Poaceae; genus Lolium; species Lolium rigidum. The sequence continues at coordinate 190,599,081 of NC_061513.1, read as the reverse complement.
GTCCATACAGCTAATTTGCGTATCCTTGTCTCTGTTCCGCCTTGGCTGAGACTCGGGGGGGGGGCAACAGGCCTGGTAGTTGCTCTATTGAGGAACCGATTGGGGTACCATCGGCTGATCTCCATTGCAACCTTCTTCACAAAGTGATGAGCGCTCGCTAAGAAGGGTCGCTGAAACTGGCGGGGGGAAATTTGAGGGCTCTCTTGGGAGTCCCACAGTATCTATCAGTTGAAGAATGGAAGGGTAAATGTCAAAGGACCGATGTGTTGCTATCGGCTCGTTACGCATTGGCAAATGGGACGAATCGGCGAGGTCAGGATGAGTGGAAATCGGCTAAATTGAGCTCAAAGGAAATCAGCAAAAATCAAATTGGGGAAAAGTTCTTCATTAATAGGCGGGATTTCTTACATCAAAGAGCCGATTGCTCTCAGAAGGAAACACTAGGGGGTACATTGCCCCATCTACTACTGGCCCTATGCTAGAGGTCCTATCTACGGGCCGTCACTGCCCTCGTCGTCGCCGTCGTCGCCGCTGTCGGCGCTGCTCCCGGCGGGATCGTCGTCGCTCCAATGGCCGCCGACCGGGCCCTCGTTGTCCTCGTCTTCTTCATCAGCGTCATCATCGTCGCTGTCAAAGTCGCTAAGGTTGCCCGGCCAGGGCGGGACCGCTGGCCGACGGCTCGTCGGAGGGGTCGTCATCGTCGTCCTCCTCCTCCTCTTCCTCCTCCTCCACCCCTCGGAGGAGGTGAAGTCATCCCAGGAGAAGCGATCGTCATCGCTCTCCTCCTCCGATTCCCCGTCGGCAAGGAACCGGAGGTCGCTCTCCCCGTCCGTCGAGGACCGGGTCATCCTCGGACCGGATGGAGAAGTCATGGTCCGACTCCTCCCCGGCCGCAATGGCGCGACGGGTGTTGGCCGCATGGACCCCCGCCGGGTTGTACTCCGGCGTCGGCTCACGGGACGTGGAGGACTGGGCCGGAGGGATCCGATGGAGCGAGAGGAGGAAGAAGACATGGTGGCGCAGGAGGGCTTTTGGATTGCTAATGCGAGGGAGATGCGAACGAACCGTTCATAGCGGTTAAATAAAAGGGGGATATAGTGGGAATTCAATGCCACGAGCAGCTTCCGAGGAAGTGGTGCTTGAAAGAAAGAGAAAAGACTGCCAAGTCACGCGGAGAAATTGAGAAGGCAAGTCATCATGATAACGGATACTGCGACGGTTCTGCCACGACATGACCCGATGAAAGAAAGGCATAATGATTTTGGAAATGTCATTTCCAAAACCAGGGGGGCATGTGTTATCACCAGAATTTGACCGAGTCAGAGGTGGGCCGCGATCAAGATGGGTTTGAAGAAATATATAGAAGGAATACGTGGATCGGCCTTTTATACCAAGTTGGGCTTAATTGCCCGTGTATCTGTAACATATATTGGATCGCATCTTAGTTTAGAGATAGAATCTTACTCGTGCACGGTTTAGTGCACGCCCACATTAGAAAGTCCGCTGGACTATAAATATGTACCTAGGGTTTATGGAATAAACAACAACCAACGTTCAACCACAAACAAATCTCGGCGCATCGCCAACCCCTTCGTCTCGAGGGTTTCTACCGGTAAGCATCATGCTGCCTAGATCGCATCTTGCGATCTAGGCAAGCACAAGCCTGCCTACGTTGTTCACGCGTTGCTCGTATCGAAGCCTTTTTGATGGCGAGCAACGTAGTTATCTTAGACATGTTAGGGTTAGCATTGTTCTTCATGCTGCATGCTTTCGTAGTGCAACCCTTGCATGTCTAGCCGCCCTTACGCCTATCTTAGGCGTAGGGGCGGCACCCCGCTTGATCATAGTTTGGTAGATCTGATCCGTTACGATTGCTCCTTGTTCTACAAGGATTAGTTTAATATCTCGCAATAGTTAGGCCTTACAAAGGGGGGAGGATCCAGCGGCACGTAGGGTGTCGTTCGTTGGCCCTAAGCGAGGATGTTCCGAGGATCAACCTCGTGTTGGTTTTTAGGCCTTGTTTAGGATCGGCTTACGATCACCGTGCGTGGCCGCGAGGCCCAACCTCGGAGTAGGATGATCCGATTATGCGGTGAGAACCCCACATCGTCGTAGATCTCATTAGCTTTACCTTGATCAAGCAGGACCACCATATATTCGGACACCTCGTCTGAATCATGGGTGGATCGGCTCTTTGAGCCGATTCACAGGATAACCTGAGAGCCGATCGAGGCTCGTATTTAATGTTTACGTGTGTGCCCGGCAGGAAACTAAGCGAGGCATCATCCACACCTTCCCGACTGGGTATAGGTCAGTGTGGCACGCCCTTGTGATAAACATCGGTGCGTGCGACCAGGAGGCTTTGCGGGCCGTCGCTCAGAGGGACTAGGGCCAGCCGCAGCCCTAGTTGTTCCCGGCTCTACGGTGTTGCCCGTCTCTACCCGCCGGTGGGTTTCTGACGTCAACACCCTCTCATTGCTTGACGGGGCCACCGAGCCGGCCAACCCCTTTACGTATAAGCCCATTAGGGAGGCGGCCATGAACGCCTCATGGGTCACCTGGTCCTTGTGCCGCGACTCGCCTCCTTAGGTCTACATGGTTGGATATTTCCTCATCACCGCCGCCCGAGAGACTATTTTTACTCCCACCTCCTCGTAAAAAAGTATTAGATTTTTAAATATTGAACGTATCTAGACACTATTTAGAGTCTGCATTACATCCAAACTTTGACAAATTGGAGACATACTTCATGGGACGGGGGAGGGTATAATCAATTTTAGCTGAGGCTAGTTTTGATACTGATGGTGCTCAAAGGGTTATATTTGTAAAAAGAACATCAAGAGAGACATATGGTTAGGAGGGCAGTGGCACCACTGCATACCAGAGTTCAAACTCTTGATTTAACACTTTGGCATCCCCCTTCTATAGCGAGACGTCTATGATGACTTTCTCAATCTCAAGACCCGCCAGATCAGTCTCTCAGACTCAGTCTCTCGGAAGTGTTCATAGGGATATAGTGTGTGTCGTTTATAGGGGTGAGTGTATAGCGTTTGTGTCACTACTATTCGCAAAAAAGTCACCAACGTGCCATATGGGTGGGTGAGCTCCTAGCCGTCCCCTTCCTCCTCGCTCCTCCTAGCCGCCCCTCCATCCTCCCAAGTCACCGTGCGGTGGAGGCGGCTTCAGAGGGTAAAATCCCTAGCATTAGACCTCCCTCCAGTGGCTCTACTGGCAGCTGCCACCATTGCCGCCGATGGTAGTGGCGACGTTCAGCCGCCAAAGTCGGGGGCTGGGGGAGGGGGTAGGAGTCGCATCAGCTGGATTCTCTCCGCAAGAGGGTGAAGCTCCATCGTGTGCGCAGTGGTGGCGCTCTTGGCGACGGAGATTGATGTATCAGATGTGATTTGGTCTACCCATGTCTAGATATTGTTGGATCGGATGGGATTTGGTCGTGTGTTCCCACGTTTTTTCTGACCGTTTGGTTTCAGGAGGGAGCGGCGCGTTGCTCTGCTATTCGTTGGCATCATGGGGCACATCTTTTTTGTTTCATGGTGAAGTCAGAGGCAGAGAATGTCATGGAAGTCGGATTTTGTGGATTAGTGCTGGTGGTTCGAGGCATGCGTCGATGGTGAACTTGCTTGGTGTTTCAGGCTTTGTAAGAGCGGCATTCGAGTGGAGCGTCAGCATAGGAGAAGTTCAATGTCCTAGAGTGAAAATTGAATGTATGGCCTTAATAGGTTGTGCTTAGCAATGGTCTCGTTGAAGGAATTATTTTGAGAGAGGAACTTTTTTCAAGATGAAACGAAGACGTGGCTTGTTCATGGACTTAAGGTGTTGTCATGGTGGTGTTTATGATGTTGTCGTAAGACTGAAACACTATAGTGAAATTTTTAATTTTTAGCTTCTTCTTCTTTCTTAGATGTGTGCATTCCTACTACCATTAGGCTATACTGGTGCAAAGACCAAAAGTAATTAATATCTTAAGGATTATATATATATTAATATGATCCCCTTGTTAAAGAAATGGGTGGGTGAAGTTTACCGCCAGCTTTTGTGCAGTATCTTTATTCCTTATTATCACCGCGCGCGGGAAAGAAAAGTGCATGCACTTCATTCTGGCGGACTGGGCAACTGGTGCTGCGCTTTTTTGGGCTGCCTGCCTCCAGACCTTTATTAGCACCGCGCGCAACAGAGCACGTGTAGTTTGCAGAAATAGCGCTCCTTCCTGCTGCCCTTTTTTCTTTCTTAAACGAGCTTGCGTTGAACTGAATTGCAGTGACACTTGCCTGCTTCCTTGTTGCGTTTCTCCTCTCTTTGCTGTAGATAGGTTGGCGTCTCTTTCCCCTCGACGAGTACTAACAAAAGTTGTAACCTTTCGCGCGTGGGCGATGCAATGGCGTGCACAACCAAAACACCATACTATGTAACCGAATTCACGTTAGGTTTTGGTACGTGAAGCAGTCTGGGCGTCGCAGCTCGCCGGTGCTCTCACCGTCCGTCGCATTTCGTTGGTGATTAGTGTTGGGCGGTTGTGGCGTCGTATGTAGGGCGAGCTCGCTCCACATGTCACCGTTCTAGATGTTGCTATAGTGAAGGCCCGTCGCGATTTGTATCGGCCGGAGGAGGAGGGGGACAGCATGAGTGGTGTTCCGCTCGAAATCCATTGATGATTAGCCGCTCCTATGAACGAAGCTGAAAGCCCAGAGGTCCCTCGATCAGCTTAATTAGGGTAGCTATCCATAATAATACTACGGCCTACGTCAGCAGGTCAGTCTCTGTGGGGGACGCCTACCTAGCTGCTGCAGCAGCAGCGAAAAGGCCCCGGCGCCGCAGTCCCAACTCCCAACCATGACGACCTACAAAAGTAACTTTGGGAGCAATTAAAGCTAGCTAGGGCTGGCTGGGTGTTCAAAGGCAGCCCCTCCTTGACCCTGACAAGCAGACGGTTGGAATAATTATCTCCCGGTCCTTTTAGCAAAAGCTTCCATTATCTTTTTCCCCACCGCATTCATGGCCACTAGTAATAAGTCCCCAGTCAGGTGCCTGTCCACCTCGACCTCTTTGTGAGTGATCCATGACGAAACTTCCCAAAAGGATAGCGGTGAAAAGTGCCCTTGCCCAGCTTACAGAAATGTAAATGTGGGAAGTCCCACTTTTGTCTATCGTCCCGCGGGAGAATCATGCTGCCGATCGAGGGCATGGCGATTGAATAAGCTGGGCAAGTACCGTACTCCTACTTGGATCGAGAAATTAAACTGCCACACATTGTAGTAGCACGTGAGAAACAGGCTCTTATCTGTCTATTTCCTTCCTTTAAACCTCTGTGGCGTACCCTCTTCCCGTAAATACCAGGCAGCACAATATGGCGATTATCCGTGCGTGCGGTGAAAATGTAAAGGTACCAGAAGTATGGTACTTCCTCCATTCTATATAACTCGGGTCACTCTAAGGTCATCTGCAATTGTTGATAAGGTCGTCTTATCTTAACATCGCCACGTAATTTAGATATAACAATAAAATATAATGTACACTGAATTATTTTTTAGTCTTATCTTGAGTAACCAGATATCCTAAATTTGTGGCAAGAGAAATTGTGCTAAGAGATCATCTCTTAATTAAGAGAAGATAACCCCTATTTTTAACATTCCCTTTCCTCCACATCAGTGTTCGTACTATGTTGCACTCCTAAAGATAACATCATTGTACATGCCCTAAGTAGACTGGCAACTAGGTCAATTCTAGCAACCGACAGCATCATCTTCTACTTCTCCGGCATGCTATAACCGCCGGCCCAACCACCAACCTTCCCACCCGTGGCTGAAGTGTTGCCCGACATCTCGTCGCCTCCGTCCTGCCGAAGCTCCTCTTCCGCTGGTCCACCAACGCCCCAGCCATCCTCTAAGCACCGCCCCTCTTCTTCTCCGGTGTCGACAAACCCACACCTGCACCTCTAACCCTAAGTTTCTTCCTCGGCATCACCATCTCTACCGCGTCGTCATCGGCTCTGGCTCGGTGGCTCTCCTCCAACTCCTCTATCATCTCTCTGTTCTGGTTCGGTTGGGAACGAGGTGGAAGAATGTGAGGTTAGAGGGGATGAGAAATAGATAAGATTTGTGGAACACATCAGTACGAATATTTAAACAACCATCAAACGGTTAAGGAGTTAACTAGCAAAACCCATATTCTCCCGTCGTTCAAAAATAAGTGACCTACTTTGCGTAGGTATACATATAGCTAGATCGACGTATTTTGGTATGTAAATATTAATATACCCGTATCTAAATAAAGTTGAGTCATCTATTTGAGAACTTAGTACAGCTCGACGCCTCAATGGACTGGATAGAGTAGTAATCTTTGGGAGGTACGGTAAGAACAAATGATATAATTAGGAGCAACACAAGACCACCAATCACTTTCACCAACTGAGTAAGAAAGGTGATGAAGAGCACTGGGTTCCAAGATCTGAATGCGGACAAGCATGGGATCGCGCATCACATTCACTCATCGGAGCCATGATGGAAGCAGCGTCCCGCATGGACATACATACATACTCAAGAGAGCTCGCAACTTGCTACCGCCGCAACCTGATCAGTTCCATTTTACATCACACTTACAAACAATGGAAGTAGCGGAAAGGAAGCTAAAAAAACAAACTATGGAGGGAGTGCTAGGAATTAATAAGGAGTGCGAAGCTAGCAAAAGAGCAGACGAGAAGGAAAAGAATTCGAATTCTTCTCCTCCTTTTCTCAGTGTTGCGTAAGCCTCACGAGTCAAACCAGGCAACCTCGTCTCCCGGCCGGTTCGGCGGGAGGCGAGTCAATGGCCGGGCGGACCGGGCCGGATCAGGATCAGAACCGCCGGTCGACCTGCCACCGGTCGGCAGCGAACATCGGCGACGGGGAGGTCGGGGAGGAGGACGGGCTGCTACCAGGGAAGCCGAGGACGAAGGCGCCGGCGGCCGCGCGGTGGTGGTGCAGGAGGTGTTGGTGGTGGTGGTGTCCGGTGGCGGCGACGGTGGCGATGGGCCCGAGCGGGCGGTTCTTGCGTCGGCCCGCGCCGACTGGCACGTTGCGGAGCGCGCCGCCGGCGGTCCAGTAGCGGTGGCAGGCCTTGCAGAAGTGGCGCGGCTGGTTGACGTTGTAGTTGTTGAAGTAGCAGAACTTGGTCTCCCGGCTCCGGCAGCGCGGGCACGGCAGCGGTGCCGCGGCCGCGCGCGCCTCCGCCGACTCCTGCAGCTGCGTCCGCCGCGCGGGCTCGGCGGACTCCTGATGCTGCTGCTTCTCGTCCGCGTCCGTGTCCTCCCGCTTGATCGCCGCCGTCCGGTCGCCGTGTGGCCGGCTGGCGGGCTCGGCGGCGTGCTGCGCGACGGGCGCGGGCTGCGTGGCTTCGGCGCACTGTGTGATGACCTTGCCGAAGAGCTTGAAGCCGCCGGCCGGTGCCATGTCGACGTGGGAGAGCATGGGATGCGAGAGCGGGGTGCAGTACGGAAGCTAGTGGTGACTGGTGAGTGAAAGGCAGGCAGGCAGGCGATGGGGAAGAAGGGGTCGTTGCTGCTTAAATGCACAGCAGCCGGATGGAAAGATAGATAGGTCACTCGTCACACCATGGAGTAAAGCACAGCATACATATGGGTAGGCTTGGGTTGGAATTGGATGGACCGCAAGAGAAAAAGAGCAAATATTGTTACGCCTTTACGCGCACGGAGTAGAAGAGTAGCAACGTATGTTTGGAGCTGGGGTTTGCGGATGGCTGGAAATTTGATTCGCATGTGGAGTTTGCGATTCGAGGAGAATCTCCCGGTTATACAAATCTTCTCCTGTTCTAGTTGTAGCTGGATATGGGAGGGCACGCATGGCATATGGTATTGCTGGATCTGCAGTTTTGTTGCGGGGAAACGAAGGGATGGAGGCTCGCGCTCCGAGCGCGCGCGCGGCCGCCATGGTCTCTTCTACGTTATGGATCCGCGTGTATTTCTGCGCTTTATGCTCTCTGCTCCCCCCGGATGATCCTTTTCGTTACAAAAAGGAAAAAAAAAACATTTAGAGCTCCTTTGATTCAAAGGAGATTTTTAAAGGATTTGTGCAAGATTTTAGTCCATACAGAAATACTTTTCCCTTTATAATAGTAATGTTATATAATGATGAAAACTACCAAACCTAGTGTTCAATGAATCTAGTGAAAACTGCTCATCTAATATATATTACAAAACGAATTACTAATAAAATATTTGAGAATAAATAAAAATTCAAGTATTACGCAACAATAAGGGCAAAATCATTTTTTTCACACCTTTGTACTATAGTTATGCAATTGCATTGCTTTTTGGAGTTTCTATGTCTAAATGATCATTTTTGAACCATCATTTCTAGTATATATTACAAAACAAATTACTAATAACATATTTGAGAATAAATAAAAATTCAAGTATTACGCATTAATAAGGGCATAATCATTTTTTTCACACCTTTGTACTACAGTTATGCAATTGCATTGCTTCTTGGAGTTTCTATGTCTAAATGATCATTTTTGAACCATCATTTTTTGCGACTACAATTGTAATCATGTAGGCGGCAATATTCCAAGTTATGTTTATTTTACTTTTGTCTCGCTCAATCGTCTGGCCAATGTTCTCTCCACGCTTGGAATCATGTATATTTCAGTCTGGAACTTGCCTTTTTCACTTCTGGCTGTTTGAAGATAATTGAGCATAATATTTTCTTTGGAACTTTTGTTTTCTCACGACCGGTCAGGTGAAATTATTTGAACCTTATCATAATATGGAATTTACGTTTTTGTAGCTGGATTTAGACGTCGTGACATGTACAAAATCCATTGTCTGTTCCTATCGTTCCTTAGGGTAATACTTTCTTGGAAAATTTTGTTTCCTCGTGGCTGCTCTGAGGGAATTATGCGAACCCTACCATAATAATCTATAGTTTAATATGTTTTTCTATAGCTGAATTTAGACATGGATGACATGTACAAACTCCTTAGTTTGTTCCTATCGTTTCTTGGACTGATATTTTCTTGAAAATTTCTCTTTCCTGACGACCGGTCCGACGGAATTCTGCGAACCTTATTGTAATAGTCCATATTTAGTAGGTTTTTATAGCTGAATTTAGTACACCGTTACATGTACAAACTCCAGAGTAATACAATTTTCCTTAGGTATATCACATATGTAATCTATTGTGTGCTTAAAGTGACACGCACATATCTAGTTCCTTTGAAAAAACAAAGTCTAATTTCTAACCTATATGACGTATAACTGTAGGACTCCTTTAAATAAATCGCTTCCTTTTTCTTACATGGGAGCTGGTCGTTTCCCATTTTTACGTGGATCATTTTTTTTTCATATAGACACTATTGGTTTCCTATAATTTTTCTTATGTATATCACATCTGTACGCTATTGTGTGCTTAAAGTGACATGCACATATGTAGTTCGTTTGAAAAAATAAAATCTAATTTTTAATCTATATCTGACATATAATTGTAGGACTCCTTTAAATAAATTGCTTTCTTCTTTCTACATGGGAGCTGATCGTTTCCTGTTTTCATGTGATTTTTTTTTTTCATATGGACGCTATGGATTTCCTATTTTCATGTGAATCTTTTCTATTTTACTGTCCCCATTGAACTAACGTGTAAGGTCTGGTAAGTAACCTTTTTTCTTTGATATGTTCACGTGTGGACTCAAAAGGCTTTTACGTGCTATATCTTCACTTGTGTACACATATTATGTTGTACGTAACATTTTTTATCTTTTAATCTCAGACGTTAATATTAAAATCATTGATTTGTATTATTTTAGCATATGTGGATTAACCTGGTGTCTCGAAAAACACCCTTATTTTGCTTTTAGTATATAACAGATTTATTAACATTACTCTCGCCTCTATTGTAGCTATCAACATTATCTAGCGAATACTAGGTACCGCAAAAGATTACCTCTGGTCGCCATCCCTAGCAATTAATGGTAATTAGCTAAATTTTAGTATACTAAGGAATTTTGTTTTTTTTGCGGGTATAGGGGATTTTTTTTTTGGTAAGGAAAGACCGAAAGACATGCTCTCTCTGTTTTTGTTTACTTGGGATTAGCCATTGTTGAATTTTGTAAAATCTGACTAAAAATGTAGGAACAATATTAACATCCATAATAACAAAAGCATATGACGTGAAAAATACTTTGTGACAACTCTAATACGGAGTATCATAAAATTTATATCGTAGATATCGATCTTTTTCCAAAATATTTGGTGACTTTAAGTAATCCTAGAACGCAAAGTAAAACAGGTGGAACATGATACAGGTGGAATATGATACATTACAATGGACAAAATAATCTTCTCTTATTTTATAAGAGATCATCCTTTACCTTACGAAAGATAATTTTCTCGTTGTTCATTCTCTATCTTCCAATTAAGTAAAAACCCAAAATGGCAACTAGTATGAAGTTTTACGTCGTTTGGCATACATTCTCGAATCGACGAGGGGGGGAAGAGGGTTTCCGCGGCGGCGTTCCATGGGAGGTGATGTAGCGCTGGTGGAGGAAGCCGGGTGGCACGGCTACTTGGCCGGGGCCTGAGGCTCTCCGTCGGTAGCCATGGAGGATTCGGTGGAGCGGTGGTGGCCTCCACCTCCGGTAACGGCTCGGCGGCGGTACGCATGATCCGCGTCGCTGTCCTCTTCCTTGGTGATCCGGCAGGAGGGATTGGCGGCGTGGGGGCTGCTGATCTTGCTTTTTTTTGTGGCGGTCCTCGGGTTTCTCGCATGCGAGGATGAAGATCTTCCGGAGGTCAGTTTCCTTTGATCTGGCTGGAGAGATGAGTTCCGGAAAGCTCCGCTGGCGAATGGAACAATGCATCTTTTGCCTGCAGTTTGCTGGATCGGGTGGTATACGGTCGCGCACACCCATGTTTTTTATTCCGACCGTTTGGTTCCGGAGGGAGTGGCGTGAAGCTCTATTATCAGGTGACTTTTTGGTCCATGGTGAAGTCAGAAGAAGGAATATCATGAAGGCCGGATTGGTGAACTTGCTAAAGGAGGTTCGAGTCTCCGTGATGTTGAGGGATCTGCTTGGCGTTCCGGGCTCTGCAGCAGTGGTATGCATGTGGGGGCGGCAGCCGACGGAGAAGTTCGAGTCTTACCTCTCAGGGTGAAAACCCAAGGTCTGGCCTTAACTGGTTGTGTCTGGCAATATTCTTGTTGGAGGCATTGTTTTGAGAGTGGGGACTATCTTTAGGGTGAAAACCTAAGACCTTTGGTCGGGCGACGATGGTGCTGGTACACTGTTCCCTTCTTGGAGGCGTCGCTTTTGGAGAGTCTGTACTTTAGGTGTGTTGTCACAGTGGTGGTTGTATTGTTGTTGCTAGGTCTAGAATGTTGTAGCGGGACTTTTATTTCTTAGTTTCTTTACTCTTTTTTGGTTGTGTGCATCTGTACTACCATTAGGGTGGGGCGTTGTTGCAGAGGCTGGGTGTAATTAGAAACTTTTGATATTAATATATTTCCTTTATCTAAAAAAATGCACGCACTATGACCAGATGAACATGCTACAACTCATAGAAGTTCTACCAAAGCTAGAATGTTGATACAACATGCGTGTATTACGTCACATTCTGTGCATAAAGAAACTAAGAAGAAAACAAATCCATCTCTGATTTGAACATTATAGGGTCATATCCATTAGGAAATACTCTCGTAGAAATATTGTAGCGCAAATTTCATACAAAAAAGCATTAGGTTAGACCTTATGAAAAGTTCCTTCACCATAATAAAAGTGAACTCCTCTTTCTACAAAATTTAATTAGACATGACATCTCATTCATTTATTATTTCCCTTGTTACACTTTTTGTATCCTACGAAACAAAACAGTCTTTAAGGATTCCTACCTTCTAAAATTTGTTCAGAAATCCTTTGCCATGTATTGTTTCAGCATCTTAGTATTGACGTGTATACTCCACGTCTATGTAGAACTACTGAATCTTATCCGGCTGAAAAGTGTTCACATTTGGATTTCAAACGAAGATGTTTAAGCTTTTCCCGAAACTTCAGTGGAACGAAACAACTTCCGTAGTGCTAATTAACCTCATTGAAAATACGTTGTTACTTGTTACTTAGGGTCTTGCTCCTCCTCTATAATTTAACTAATGTTCATGGATATCCACGAAATCACAAGTACTCCCTCCGCCCCTTAAAGGTTATTTAAGATTTATTAAAATTTAAATATATCTAGATGCTATTTAATGTCTAGATAGATTCAATTGTTGACGATGGAGGAATTATATTTTGTCTTTCCTTTCAAGGCAAGAACAGATGTCCCTTTAAATCCAACAGAAAAGTTTTGACACTATACTGTACTATACTGCTGTACGCACTAGGCAGGAAACATGTGCTGAAGATAAAGAATTGTATGTGCATAACTGTATATTTCCAGCACCCACAGTACAGTGTTATTTTCTGTGTGTGTTAAAGCCGTACGTACTCCGCACCATAATTCATGGGTGAGTTTTTGTAATTTAACACGGCTGAGGTACAAGACAAGTCACTTCAATCTGGGATTCGATCGGATATCACAGACTTCTTCACTTCAATCTGTACATTTTACCCCCGGAAATGAACCAGTGATGAGTACAGATGCTTGCTCACTTTTAACAAAGACTTTCCCAGGATTGATATGAGGCTGGAGCCATCATGCAAAAAGGTAACCGTCGCCTTTACCAACAAAAAATCTGCAGAAAACAGTGCAGGGAAAGAGGCACATCCAAAAAAGTGCTTTAGAGAAAGGCTTGTTCGGGAGGTGGGGAAGAGACTTCGCTGGTTCGGAAGTCTCAACTCATCGCAGTTTCAAAAAGGCTATACGTATCTTGCCTTTACCTTGGAAAGTGAGCCGAGCATAGATTCGCCGCAGCTGGCAGCGCACACACGCATCCTACTTCGAAAAACTACAGTGCTGAAGCGTTTGACTGCACAACACATACAGACTCTGGTCAGTAAACGCTGGATCTTCTATACCACTCACGGACTCACCATAGTGGAGTCCCATCATCATTGGATACCAACATTAGGGAATAAAAAGATGAATGAATGCACCAATGCACCATAGCCCATAGGGTACTACTCCCTACCCACCTTCAGTCCAAATGATTCTCAAATGGTTCCAACTAGATGATTGTCAAGATTTTTCTTCATATAGCCTATTATTGTGGATTACACAACTATCTCGGTCCATAAATGAATGTGTACTTTTGGTTTTTTTTCATAAGTTAAAAAATTAAGCTTGACCAACTTTAAAAAAGATCGTAGAAACATGTATATCGTGATATAAGTTTATATACTAATCTTGGATACTCTACTAACGAAACACCATGTCAACCACACTCTCCGCAACGTGCAGCTCCGACGCCCGTAGCCACCCGCACTGTCGACCTGCCACATCCACTAGGCTCCTTGGCCTCGCCGTCTGCGAGAGTTGAGAGATGAAGGCCATTGGAGGTGGCCTCCCCATATCTAGCCTCGCCGCCTTTGGCATATCCAGTTTCGGCTCGCAGTTGGACGTGAATGTGGATGATGTGATACCCCATCAAAGCAATGCAAGCTTTGTCGCTCTTACGCGTCATCTAGTTTACTAGATACATTAATATGATTTGCCACACAACAATGGTTGATACTAGGTACATTGGCTGAAAATGATGTAGAAAATTGTACTATACAAATTGTGGAGGTAAACTATGCACGAAAAAATTCCGTTATTTATGTTTGCACCGTTAATAAAATGTGAAGAAGTTGGTAAAATGGACCTACCTTTTGCTATTTTTATATATGAACCTTAATTTTGTCTTCCTTGTCTGGCTTAAAAACGTAAGTAAACTTATAAACGAAATTTCAGACGAGTAGAACATGCCATGCACATGTGCAAGTTTTTTCAGAATTCTTGAAACTTCTTTTTATGGGGACAATTTTTGAAACTTCATAAATGCACATCATATATATTTTAGAACGCGAGACATGTGGAGAGCGGGATCCAAAACGGTGCACTAGTACACTGCTAATTCACCGTACATAACATACTTGTTTTTAGAATGCCGGACATGTGGAGACCTGGATCCAAAACGGTGCACTAGTACACTGCTAATTTACCGTACACATAGCAGAATTGGTGGATGCACAGAAGATGAGCATTCCGTACGCGTCCTGTTTACAGCTTATAATCATGGATCCATCACCATGGTAGGGAAGGCTTGCTCGGGAAATCTGAGATGTATGACGTGTTGTTCACTTTTGGGCCTCGACTTAAACTAATATGGTGGTTATACTTTTGGTTAGTAGAATAAAAGCATAAAGAGTAAGCTAGCACGCCAGTGACATTTTTCACTTTCTTTCTTTTTCTTGGGTTCGCTAAGGTGTCGCTTATTTTACACGGAAGTCCATGGATTCCCGTCCAACCTTTTTTGCTTTCTTTTAAGCTTTTGGATACAATCTCAACGTGCGTGCATGTTTGGTTTGGGGTTGACTAGAAGCTGCTGCTACAGCTCTCTGTACTGATCGTTGGAGAATATAACTAATTTTCGCAGTTTCTGTGCATTTGTGCCCTATTAGCTACTACTTCCAGAAAAGTACAAAATTATGTCTTTTGGCGATCAATACCATATATATTTATAATGGTAGCAAATAGTACATGGTAGAGGAGAGATACATGAGAATAATTTGAAGATTGCGAAGATTTGTTCATTTCTTTTGAACTTTATTCTGTAATCGCCGAAGACAACTCATGCATCTCTACCATGCACTACTTGTTACTGAAACAATATATCATGTATTGTTTGCAGAAAACCAAAACTGATCCCGGGTGCATATGCACCCGGTATGTATAAAACATATTTCAAAAACATAAAAAATTTAGGAAAAAAATTTAGCATGTAGAGGGACATGTTCTATGTGTGCACGTAAAGTTTCACATAAAACCGACAATTTTTATACCCTGTGTAAAAAAGACAAATAATGCCTCGAGAAATAGACTATTTTAGCACCAAAAATTTGTCTTTTTTGCACAGGGCACAAAACATCTTGATTTTTGCTGAGACAACTTTGTGAGCATGTAACATGTCAAGGTATACATGCGGCATTTTTATTTATATTTTTTTGACATTTGTAAATATATTTAATATGTATTTCAAATAAAGGGTGCATATGCACCCGGGTGCAGAAACACCC
>NC_061513.1:190552581-190583765 GCF_022539505.1 Lolium rigidum | reverse complement strand
GTCAAAAGAAAAGTAAACAACCAACACCTACTTAAAAGATGTGTGAAAGGCACCTTCCATACTTCCGAATCAACTGGTTACATTGGGTCCTTCCTAAAGTACAACCAAAAGAGGAATCTATCTCTTCCTTTATCTGGGATGAGATACCTTTTGGTGCCCATCCGTGCCTTCCTTCTAGTACTAGTATCTTTTGTTTTTGTTTTTGTGACAGCAAACGTAGGAATTGCTTTAGGCTGGAAAACACAACAGGAGTTGCCCATTTCTTGCTAACCCTGAAGAAAAGCGGCGGTTCAATGCGAGGCTTTAGAATTTTGCACCTGGGTGAAAATGCTGAGATACATAAAGGGTTTTAACAACTCCTCCAACACTTTCTCCTCCAATTTTTACATTTCACTTACATGAGCTCATCGTGCCGATCCTATCTCCGTCTCAAAATATAAAACATTTTAGTATGTTGTCTTAGCCTACCAGATCATCTTATATTTTGGGACAGAAAATTAAAACAAATCACGCTGCATATGCGTGGCATTATTTGTCGGCATGGCCAGGCCTAATTGATTCAAACTGTAGCAATAGATGATTTAGCCAACAGTTACAAGTGTGTAACATAAAGCTTATGCGAAGAGTGTAAATTATGCAGAAGCTATGAAGTGCTTTCAAAAATCTGGCGTGAACCAGTATTTTGTGCGATGCGGTTAGATTTTGCCTAATCTGTTCTGTGGCGACGATTTTAAAACCGCAAAATGGTGATGCGGTATATTCCTATACACGTGTTTTGCAGTTCAGCAGTATCAACCTAGAGATGCTCTAGGTAGTTAGTTAGGTTGCTGAACTTTGGATGCCTCCAATAGCAGGAGCATCAAATGATAGTATGCACCACGTACCTCCCATAGTCACCTGCAGGTCACTGCCAAGCCTTCCGGTGCAGTGTATGCAACAATTGTTAGGTGTTAGGTGTTGGCAAAGGTGCCTTTTGTAGCTGAACAAGGTTCCGAAGCAGAAAGCTCCGTTGCCGAACTCAAATCGACGGGCTCCTCTCGTTGTTTCCCCTTCAGGCCGGGTCACGGCACCGTAGCTGCATGCCTGGAAGGCCGTAACCTGTTTGCTGTGCTTATGCCTTGTGGTGACTGAACTCTTTGTTGCGGGCAAGGGAAACGTGGGCGTATCACCCACAATGATGAAGGGACGATCGTTGCTCTGGGGGAAGTGGCTCCTCCTGGTCCTGCGTCTCTGCCGGCCGCGTGTGTCTGCGACTCTTTTCACTCGCACAACGGCACAAGGAGGGAGAGGGGCGCATATGGTCAACATTGATCTGGCCTCATCGACACGCAGTTATATGATCGCCGATGACCACTACAACTACCCCATCCTCCTGCCTGCCGCGGCGAGACGCACGGCCATCAATTCGTGGGAACCCCCAAGGTGGGGTGGGGATCCCTTGCCTGACCATGGGAATGAAAGGTAACTCATCCATGTGTGTTGTCGCTACCAGCTGGGAGGACGGATCCTCATTCCTCGTCTTCAGAACATGATGAGTTGTGGAGTATCCTCATTCCTCGTCTTCAGGACATGATGAGTTGTGGAGTATCTAGAGCAGGCTATGCCTGCATATACTCCGTATGTGCCACTTGATCGAGCTGTCTTCTGGAGTAGTATATAGTATTTTCATTTCATAGAAAGGATCATGGGCGACATGAGTGTTTATGATGGGAGGCACGGGATTTCCGGACCCACCAAATGCTGTGTCCTGCAAGGACGGACGGGGCAGGATGAATAATTTCGCGGAAACAATGGCGTCATGTTTGGAGTTCAGGGAGCGATACTTCTATCTTGTAGTCCTGCTAACCACAAAAAAGGGAGCGGATTTTCCTCCAATCAGTAGAATTTACTCCTACTAACCGAGACCCGAAAGTGCGGTGATCAAGCAATGATGCGTCGGCAGTACAGAAACAATTGGGTTGCCAGTCCAGGACTTGCAGTAAACTTGGTACAGCAGCGTAATATGTCATCCTGCCCTCCCATTGGTTTTGTTGCCGCAGGAGACACTCCCAAACAGCGGGGTCAGAGCACTAGCGACGTCAAACACACTATGAACAGATGCCGATTGCTAGGAAACGCATGCAAAGAAGTTAAGTTCAACATAGTTTAACTCACATTAACACCCCAAACGCATGCAATGTCGATCTGGGTTAACCACTAGCAACCCACTGGTTCAGACTTCAGACAATATAAACGACGACGATGCACCGAGAGCGTCATCTCATAACACCACCGCCACTAGTACTACAAACACGCCATGCGCATCAGCTCGCACAGCATAAACAGCATTCGGGTCTGCGCTTCAGCCGGTGTTCTGCATCCCGGCGGCGATGCCCTTCATGGTAAGGATGAGGGTGTCCTCGAGGCCACCTGGGGCGAACTCGCTTGTGGTGCTGACCTTCGCCAACTCCCCTGGCTCCATGATCTCCTTGGACAGATGAGGTCCGGGGTTCGACTGGAAGCTAGGGTCCCTGATGCGCTTCAGCGTGTAGGCCTGGCAGACGTTCAGCGCCGTGATGTATGATTCACGGATGTGCAGCCTCTGCCTCAGGTGAGGGTCGCCCTCCAGGAGGTCTTTGTGGCCAGCAACCTGAGTTTTACAGTCACATTGCGGTGAGGCACAAGATATAGTGAGAATTCAGTGATCAGGACCAGATTTAGTAAAAGTGTGAGAGAATCACCTGTAGAAGAAGCTGCTTTGTCTCTTCATAGTTTGCCCTAAGACGCGCCCCAAACGACCACAGATCATCAGAAACCAGCAGCTTGTCGTACAGAGCTGCTATACCTGGATCACCCTTGGCAAACACCATCTCAACCAGGTCTATCGTAACCCTGAAAAACGGCCACTCGTTGTACATTTGCTGAAGGGTTTGAAGATTACGAATGTCCTTTTGCAGGACATGCTTGAAGGCCGCGCCAAAACCAAGCCACACTGGCAGGTGGAATCTAGTCTGTGTCCAAGCAAATATCCAAGGAATTGCACGCAATGTTTCGATTCCTCCGCTTGGCTTACGTTTTGATGGCCTGCTTCCAATATTCATCCTACCATACTCGAGCTCTGGTGTTGCCTGTTGGACACAGAAAGTGCAAAACACTTTATGCAGACCACTAGAATAACAACTAGCCTAGCAATTTTGAAGGACTGTCACCACACTTAGTTTTCCTATTTTTGTAGCTAATGATGGTAACACTATAAATAAGTTCATTGAAATGGTTTACAGCTTAACTTTTATTAGTAGCTAGCTGAGTTCCTAATTTGCAAGTGAAACTTTGTGCGCTAAGCAAAAATAAATTTATAAAAAAGGCACCTAAAAAGGAATACAAATAAGAGTAAATGGAGACTTACAAGGCGGAAATACTCAACAAATCTTGGTTCTTGGAAAACAATGGAACGGTATTCCTCTGTGGCAACAACAGCCATTTCATCCATCAAAGCGCGCCACTCTGGTTTAGGTGGGATTGGTGGATGCATACCATGTTCAAGAGTAGCAGCTGTAAAACGTTGAAGCGTTCTAAAACACAAATGCTCCTCTCCGAAGGACTGCTCAATGACTTCACCTTGAACAGTTACCCGAAGTGATCCGTGGACAGTATCTGGAGGTTGTGACAGTATAGCAAGATGGGTAGGGCCGCCACCTCTTCCAACAGTACCCCCTCGTCCATGAAACATAGTCAACTTAACCCCAAACGTCTTCGCAACCTTAATAAGCTCCTCTTGAGCTTTGTACAGTTGCCAACCAGCAGAGAAACGGCCAGCATCCTTCCCAGAATCTGAATACCCAATCATCACTTCTTGCTTTCCGTTGATTCTATTTCTGTACCACTCAACTGAGAAAAGCCGAGCTAGAGCTGCTGGTGCACCTTCCAGATCTGCTAGTTTTTCAAACAATGGCACAACTCTCAGTGGCTTCTTCACATGGCATTCACGCTGCAGAAGCTCAACTGCTAGAACATCTGAAGGAGCTGTTGCCATGGATATCACATAAGCACCAAAGCTATCAGAGGGAAGTTCAGCTAGCACATGAAACGTATCTAAAACCTCAGCAATTTCATTCGTCTTGGGAAGATCAGGACCAAATAACGGCCTCTTTCCATTGAGTTCAGACAGTAGCCATTCTTGGCGTTTTTCCTCTGGCCATTCACGATATGATCCAACTCCAAGGTAATCAGTTATGGCATCCATAACATCAGTGTGTCTTTCAGATTCTTGCCTGATATCTAGTCTAACAAGGGATAGTCCAAATGTTGACACTTGACGTAAGAAATCAAGAAGACTGCCATCTGCAATAGCGTGATCACCACATGCACAGAGGGATCTGTAACAGAGCTCAAGAGGCTCCAAGAACTGAAAAGGAAGAAAAATACCAACTCATATTAGATAAAGGAAACAGCTATTGTACTACATATCTTGGAGAAGTTTGACCTCCAGTATATTTACGGTGTTGAAAGTATAAGCTAGTAACAAAATGCATGTATTTAAGCATGGCATATTTAAATAACTCGCACTTCAGTTTTAGATACCTGCTCAACATCAGTGAAGATTGCTTCGTCGGGAATTTCAGAAAACCCACTGGTTAATAAATGGCGTGATCGCTCACGTGTATTGTACAATTTATCTCTGACATCACTCAGTATCACACGATAGGGTTCATTTGGAGGAACTTGCTTCCAGAACTCTGCATTCAAGACAAGCATGTTAGTACGCACTTGGTTTCACCTAATTAAGAAAACTATTACCTCCGTCTCATAATATAATGGGACGGAGTACACAATAAAACTAATACAAAAATTGTTGGGACCAATATTTATGCAGTAGGCTCTAAATTAGTTTCATCTTAACTATCATATTAATCAAGTATATGGATCACATTTCTATTGTCCTCTACTCGTATCCAGGTTCTGACAAACATTGTGCAAAAATATCCTACTTATAAGAGAATTCACATTGATAACTAATGGTAACATGCATAAGAATGTGTTAAAGTTTGTGGCTATTAACTAGTTTGATCAAACACTTGATAATCAACGATAATCAAGACAGCTTATAACAGAACATGCAAAGGGTTATATTCAGTTTTCTCATTGTAGAATATCAAATAAGCATAAGTACCTATATAGTATTTTGTCGTGTCTTTCTTCGAGGAACGGTGTAACTTGTCAGCTTTTACACGTAGTTCATCACTGCAACGCCACATAGATAACTGCAGGTAACAAAAAAAATGTATCCTCTGAGACCACAACACACTAATACAACACTGCATTAAGAAGTATTTTTAGGTTTTACCTCAAACATTAGATCCTCTATCTGTGCATAGTACAAATTGGCAGCCATCATTCTAGCTAACAGGCATACATCCCTTGTAACCTCCGGTGTGACTCTTGGATTCCCTGCCATCCACATCAATGTTAGAACAATATTTGCAAGATAAAAGCAATATCTTGCAAACAGGATATAAGAGCTGTCATATACCATCTCGATCTCCACCCATCCAAGAAGAGAACTGAATAAGAGGGGCATTATAAGGCACTCGCTCATTTATGCCAATGTTCTTAAGAGCAGTATCTACCCTCCGCAAGAACTTGGGTACACCCTTCCATATTGTCTCATGAAAGTAACTCATTCCAGCACGCATTTCGTCCTGTGGAGTAGGAGGTGCTCGTCGGATTTCATCAGTTCTAAAGGCAGCTTGAATCTGCAGATAAGAAATGATGTACGAAATCAGAATCATGATCACGTAATGTTTAATGGAAATCAAAGTCTTAACTGATTAGTGAAAGTCACCAAGGTTGCAACATGCCTACACAAGTTCACAGAAATTACCTCTCTCTGAAGCGCCTCATCCAGTTCCTGCTTCTCATCTGGAGTTATATCTTTTGCATAAAGCTTGGTTAAACAGTCCCTTATCCTGCAAATAAAAGTGAAAAACTTATATAGCCATCAATACATGCATATTAGTATCATACATTTCTTTGGCACCGTGCACACATAAACCATGCAAGGGTGCAGTGACACAACGAGCAACAATTTTATTTCACAAATATCGTCTTAGTATCACCAGGGATTTAGAAATATAGAAACTACCTGCCATGTTTTTGGAGCAATGACCTCCTAACTGACTGAGTTGGATGTGCTGTCAATACCAGGTCAACAGTTTGATTCTTGAGTGCATCGAATACTTCCAGCGGAGACTTCTTCAGCTCACCAACGAGCCTTTTAAAGGTCTCCTCAATATCTGATTCCGTCGTCGCAGAATTTTCGTCTGCAAAATCACCCTTCTTCAGTTTTATTCTCCTGCGGTACGCAATCTGGACTTCCTCAGCCAAGTTTGCCAGGATAAGCATGTGCGATAATGACTTGGCTATCACAATAGAGTCTCCAGGATCCAAGCGGGTTAGCAGATTCCCAATCTCATCTAGCTGCTTAGGGTCAAGCTTATTTTCATACTCAGCAGCTAACTCATAGCATTCTTGGACCTGCATCCACCAATATAAGTGCAAACTCATTTAGGATTTTTTAGTAAGTGAAAGAAACTTCATTGCATTCCAAAAGTTTGCACGGTGCCGACAGTAAACTAAATTGGAAAACGTTTTGGTAAGTTATATGCTTTGTCATAAATTAAGTAAAATAGCAATAAGAAAATAATGACGCCGTGCTAGCAGGTATGGACTTCAATACTGTACAACGTTCAAAAGGAAAGAAAGAACAAAGTGCAGACACCTCTAGACCCAGACTGAACTGAACTACAGATAGCAATAAAAGTGATCGACAAACATCGAGCCATCCACAAGAAAGTGATTGACAAACATCTGATAAAGTCATCCATCAAACTTTCACCCTGATATCACATTAAGCTAAAAGATGTCCAAAATACTCGACAAGGAAAGCAAACCACAGGCTTATAGTACAGTCTAACAGAGCAGTTGTCTCTGTTGGTACAGCAATGTAGTTGAACATCATACATCAACATAGTGCAAGCTGGAGTTTGAAATATCATCCATTGTTAAAAAGATGCAACACATCATATCCACGAATTAATACTCCATTGTCCTGAAAAGGATGTCTCTGATTTGTCTGAATTCGATGAATTTAGGCACTATTTAGTGTCTAGATACATCCGAATTTATACAAATCTAAGACATCCTTCTTGGGACAGAGGGAGTACATCACATCCACGTATTTTCGGACATGGACATAGTCTCCAATAAATAGGATTTAACCATTACTTTCTCTAGTTACACATTAATAAATTTAACTTAAATATAATGATTTTATATGAAACTAGTGATCATATAGATATTTGCCAGATCCACATATTTCTATGTATAGCGGTCAAAGATTTAAAACATTGACTTGGCATGTTCTAAAAATACATATAAAGAGGTGTTGCATAAAACTAAGGTACATATTTCTACAACATATTACGACATTAGCCACAAGTCGTGGCATACCCCTAACTTTTGAGCATCATGTTAATGTCTACAAAAAAAGGCTAAAAAACCCGTAACTCTGTAGAGAATAGTAGTCCAGGAATATGGTAATGGACTGTTGGATAAAAATATTGTAGATCCCCAGTGTTATAGGACTTTGCGCTATGTTCTGTTAACTACAGCATTACCAACTTTAGGGCACGAACATGTTAAGAACAGGATCCGTCAAGTGTTAGAAAGATGGAACACATCATACCCGCAAGTTAACTCTAATCAGTGACAAAAGATTGGTACTACCTCTGTGCTATTATGTTTATCGTTTTGGACATGGACATAGTCTCCGATAAATACCTTTTTTCGATAAGGGGACATCCCCAGCCTCTGCATCAATCGATGCATGCGGCTCTTTATTACTTCAGTAATAGTACGAAACATCCAATAAATACCTTTGACCACTACTTTCTCTAATTACACATCAATAAGCTTAATTCAAAATATAATAATTTTTTTATGAAACTAGTGATGGTTTCGACACTTGGCAGATCCAAATATTTTTCTGTATATTAGCGGTCAAAGATTTAAAACGCTGACTTGGCATGTTCTAAAAAGACATATTAAGAGCTGTTGCGTAAAACAAACGGACATGCTTCTATAATATGTTACAGCACGAGAAGTGCGCTGTGGCATACCCCTAATTTTGGAAAATCATGGTAATATACTTGCAAAAAGGGTGAAACACAATAACTCAGTAAAGAGAATATATACTAGACCAGGAATATGGTACTGGATAGCTAAATTGTAGATCCCCACACTTGGCAGTATGTTTTGTTAACTGCAACAGTACCAACTCTAGGGTACAAACATGTTCAGAACAGGATCAGTGGAACCCACACATCCCTAATTAGTAGTCAAAGATTTTACAACATTGACTTAGCGTGTTCTGAAAAGAAATATAAAGAGCTGTTGCGTAAACCAAAGGGACATGCTTCTACAATATGTTACGGCACGATCCATACGTCGTGGCATACCGCTAATTTTGGAACATCCTGGTAATGTACTAAAAAAGGCTAAAACACAATAACTCTGCAAAGAGAATATATGCTAGACCAGGAATATGGTATTGGATAGCTAAATTGTAGATCCCCAGACTTGGCAATATGTTTTGTTAGCTGCAACAGTACCAACTTTAGGGTGCAAACATGTTAAGAACAGGATCTGCGGAACCGACACAGGCCTAATTAGTAGTCAAAGATTTTACAACGTTAACTTGGCGTGTTCTGAAAAGAAATACGGATATCTGTCGCGTAAAACAAAGGGACATTTTTCTACAATACGTTATGGCACGAGCCATAAGTCGTGGCGTACCTCTAATTTTTGGAACATCCTGGTAATGTACTAAAAAATGCTAAAACACAATAACTCTGCAAAGAGAATATATGCTAGACCAGGAATATGGTACTGGATAGCTAAATTGTAAATCCCCATACTTGGCAGTATGTTTTGTTAGCTGCAACAGTACCAACTTTAGGGCGCAAACATGTTACGAACAGGATCTACGGAACCGACACAGGCCTAATTAGTAGTCAAAGATTTTACAACGTTAACTTGGCGTGTTCTGAAAAGAAATACGAAGATCTGTCGCGTAAAACAAAGAGACATTCTTCTACAATACGTTACGGCACGAGCCATACGTCGTGGTGTACCGCTAATTTTGGAACATCCTGGTAACGTACTAAAAAAAGGCTAAAACACAATAAATCTGTAAAGAGAATATATACTAGACCAGGAATATGGTACTGGATAGCTAAATTGTAGATAGCCACACTTGGCAGTATGTTTTGTTAGCTGCAACGGCACCAACTTTAGGGCGCAAACATGTTAAGAACAGGATCAGCGAAACCGACACAGCCCTAATTAGCAGTCAAAGATTTTACAACGTTGACTTGGCGGGTTCTGAAAAGACATATTAAGAGGTGTTGCGTAAAACATCGGGACATGTTTCTACAATACGTTAAGTCACAAGCCATGTGTCTTTGGCGCGCATACCCCAAATTTTGAAAATCATGGTTCTTTACTAAAAAGGCTAAAATTTATGTTGCCGTGCATTTACTGTTTGAACTGATAATTGTATGTCTTCTTCTTCAGAGTCAAAATAAACCATACAAATCCTGGATCATGGCAATTACATATTACTTCTATTGCAAGATATGAACTAGAAATTAACAAGACAAGCAAGTTGCGAGGGGAAGCAATATATCTAAGAGAAGCTCATGCAACCAAGCACATTAGAAAAATTAAAGAAACCAAGCTTTTGCAAATCATCGTGTTGTTCAGATTACTTGGGCAGGCCTGCGTTACACAAACTTTTAATACTTGACATATGCAAACCCTAATGTGCACCCAGAATAGGTAAGATAATGTAGAACCTCCATTCCTCCAATATTTAGTTCTAGCAGTTCAACAAATAAAACAATTCCACTATAGAAGTTCAAGTGAATAGTTCAATTAATAAAATAATTCCACTATAGTATCATGTAATAACTCAGAAATATTCTTAATGCGAGATGATGTTTTTTAATGAATCGTCGTTAATAGACATTATTTACTGCACATAGCAAAATATACTGAGCCTTACCAGCAGTATAAAGAAAATAGCAAATAAACATCTGATACTTGATTAGCTGCAACAGTACCAATTTTAGGGCGCAAACATGTTAAGAAAAGGATCGGCGGAACCGACACAGCCCTAATTAGTAGTCAAAGATTTTACAACATTGACTTGGCGTGTTCTGAAAATAAATATAAAGATCTGTTGCGTAAGACAAAGGGAAATGCTTCTACAATATGTTACGGCACGAGCCATATGTCGTGGCATACCACTAATTTTGGAACATCCTGGTAATGTACTAAAAAAAGGCTAAAACACAATAAATCTGTAAAGAGAATATATGCTAGACTAGGAATATGGTACTGGATAGCTAAATTGTAGATCCCCAGACTTGGCAGTATGTTCTGTTAGCTGCAACAACAACAACTTTAGGGCACAAACATGTCAAGAACAGGATCAGCGAAACCAACACAGCTCTAATTAGCGGTCAAAGATTTACAACGTTGACTTGGCGTGTTCTGAAAAGACATATAAAGAGGTGCCGCGTAAAACAACAGGACATGTTTCTACAATACGTTACGTCACAAGCCATACGTCTTGGCGCGCATACCCCAAATTTTGAAAATCATGGTCATGTACTAAAAATGGTAAAACACAATTACCCTGTAGAGAGAATACTAGTCCAGGAATATGGTACAGGGTAGCTAAATTGTAGATCCCCAGTGGCAAAGGACTTGGTACTATGTTTTGTCAACTGCAACATTACCAAATTTAGGGCACAAACAATTTAAGAACAGGCTCAGCGAAACCGACACAGCCCTAATTAGTGGTCAAAGATTTGCAGCGTTGACTTGGTGTGTTCTGAAAAGACATATAAAGAGGCGTTGCGTAAAACATCGGGACATGTTTCTACAATACGTTACGTCACAAGCCATACGTCTTGGCGCGCATACCCCAAATTTTGAAAATCATGGTCATGTACTAAAAAAAGGCTAAAACACAATAACTCTGTACGGAGAATACTAGTCCAGGAATATTGTACAGGATAGCTAAATTGTAGATCCCTAGTAGTAAAGGACTTGGTACTATGTTTTGCAAACTGCAACATTTACCAACTTTAGGGCACAAACTTGCTAAGAACAGGATCAATGGAACACGGAGAGACACAAACTTGCTAAGAACAGGATCAGTGGAACTTGGAGAGACGAAATTACTATATTTAGCTTGATTAATTGCGCACAACGTGCAATGCAGTACTAGATATGAACATAAAAGGGCCATGGTATTTAATTACCACCTAAATCAATCACCAGGTAACTGAAAGGAAGGAGCGAAAATAATTTAGCACTGGATGAATCGAGAAGAGCATTAATTTACCCTCTCCCTGATGCCCTCCCCCTGGAGGTCCTGGAGGATGTCGAGGAAGCGGTCGAGGAGGAGCGCGTCGTACTCCACCAGCTTGTCGTCGTCGGAGAGCTTCTTGGGCGCGAGCATCCGCAGCTGCGCGTCGATGGACGTCGCCTTGTCCACCGCATTGCGCGCCATCTCCTCCAACCCCCTTACCAAAAAAGAAACCCTCGTTCTCCCCCTTCTCGCCCTCCCTCCCTGCAACAGCGGCGACAGATCAAAACCGGCAAACCCCAGCGGGGGACGACCCGATCTCGCCGCGGCTAAGACGATCGACGAAATCCTAACGCGAGCGGCGAGACCTAATCACGGAGATTCCAAGAAAGGACGGGCCTTTATCCCCAAAATAACAACCAAGTTCCGATCAGAAAAATTATCCGGCCTATCCGGTTCACAATCCAGCAAGGACACTACTGCTGGAAGGAAATCCGGAGAGGAACCCAATTAAACCGCATTCTAAAAGAGATAGGGATAGAGAGGGGAAAGGGAAGGGAAGGCACCTCCTCTCGTGAGGAAGAACTGTACTTTTCTGATCAACCTGACGGACAGAGGTTTGCTTAATTCTTGAGACGGCGGTGGGGGGGTTCTTGAGTGTCTCGTGTGTGTGGGTGGGGGCTGGCTACCTATTTATAGGGCGCCACTTGTCGCTTGTGCAAGCTGGACTTATTGGACTAGAGGCCTCCAGCCCAGCAACAGTGAGTCACGCTGATAATCTCAAGCCCTGCTACCACCAGTACTGTCGTGTCGTGTCGTGTCCAAAGAAAAAAAAGGAAACTTTACTAGGCAAGTACAGCCATACGAACTCTGGTGAAGCTGCATTGCTTAACCAACACATCGTCCAAGAGTTATGAGTTTGTGAATTCCGGAATGTCATTACAGTACTAGTTCGTTTGGGCTTCATTCTGGGGAAGGTGTGAGTAATCTGCGGCTCCTGGGGTGACACAAGGAGTTCGCATCACTGGAAATAGGATATTGTTGCTCTGTTTCCTTTTGGAAAGTGTTCGCTTACTTCCTGCCAGCAATTGTAGGCAAAATGGAATAAAAGAGAATATTCTCTATATACTCCGAACCACAAGTAAAGAGAAGAGTTGCTAAAAGAACACTTAAAGAGAAGATATAACCTGCAAGAAATAAACTTAAAGCTTGAGCGAGGTGTCAAGGACGACGTGTCATTGTGGCTAGCAGGTGGGGTCGCGTCTTTACTAGCCGTTGCGCCCGTCCTGCCGTACCCGCCAACCCCGTTTGGGTTCGGCCCGGGAGTGTCGGTCGAAGAAACGGCCTTTGCCGGCCCAAAAAGGAATTAGAAATGATAATGTGAGTATATTATGATTATGTACAGTAGTATAATGATAATGTGTATATTAAAGGAATTAGGATAATTTGGTATGCTATGGTGTGGGTGGGCTTTTTCTTTCTTCTATATGCAAACAAATCTAGTAGGGTTTTTTTTAGTAGGTGTACAAGGCGAATTTAGTCACTAACAAGATACTTGGTTCTAACTGTTTTCGGCAAAAGTTTCTGTCGAAAGTGCTAAAATTGAGAGAGAATAAGCCAAGCTGTTTTGAAAAAAAAATATCACCATTATTTTCATTGTTTTTATTGGAACAATGTTTATGATGTTTTCACATGTTGATATGATCTAACTAAATGAAAAAAAAAATTGCCTTGGAGGCTTGGAATACAAAAAAAAATGTTTTAAACTAGCTCAACATCAACTAGATTCAAACAACTTTTCCATCTCTTCCTTTAACTCGGGTCAGATCAAACTTTACTCTTCTCAAACAAGTGAACACTGGCATGCTACGAAAAGGATTATGACAGAATCATATCAGCAAATAAGGTACAAAACGGAAACCTGATTGCCCTGTTTTCTCGCATTCTCCAAATATTTGACGCGAGGCCAGCCAAGTCATATACACGGATAAGCTTGTCCAGCTCCATTTTTACAAGATCACAGATGCTAACTGAAAATGAGGGAATCGGTACAGAGGATAACTGGAGAGCAAATCACGAACCTAAACCTCATCCACACTCCATTCTGTACAACGGTTTGGATAAGGACATATCACTCTATCACGGTACAGTGGAGCTATGATGCTGTACATGAAGCTAGAGCTACATAACGAACCACACACATCGTTGGGTTGTGCTTTATAAGCAAGAAACTTCTCAGCTTTGAATAAATTGCCTTTCAAGGATCATCTCCCCAAGTTGCTGGTATAAGGATTTCTGCTCCTCGTAGCTTAGGTTTCTTAGAATCTGGATGGACAAAAGTATAGGTGATGGATGAGAATCACCAAGGATGATAATAACATATGGAAGCAAGACACAACACTGACCTGATCCAAGATTGCATCAACAGAGAAATTGTGGGGCGAGATAAATGATTGGAGATATATGTATGCAAAAACTGCCATAACCATCTGCGAAAATGCACGGCAACATAAATTTTTTCAGCTATACTACATGGGCCAGAATATTGAATCATAAAGAAGTTCCTTCAGGTTCAACTTACTTGACAATCCATTCGATCAGTGATTCCACCATGCCCAGGTATACTGTCACCAAAATCCTATAAAATTCGTACATATATGGAATGAAACAGTATAGTCAATATTTCAATATTCCTGAAAGATGGAAAAATAACAAAGCAGTATGTACCTTTATTTTAAAAGCCCTCTTGAAGCCACTTGCGAAAAATCCTCCAAATGGAGCTATTATCGATGCAAACAAACCAAGGGCTAAAGCATGCCACTGCACGGGTAAAAGGAAAACTTCTTTCCATGGAAACTGCCAGGAGAAAAGTACAGATTAAATTCACAAGCATTGAATTCCGAAACTTCGGGAAACATGGTACAAACCCAATGAAAAGACAATAAACTAAAATAAGTAGATTTGTCAAGTTGTATTAATACACCAAAGAGGAGAGGGATTTTATTGGTATGTAATTAGAAGAAAATAGCATGTTGCTTCAAATGAGCGCTTGATCACATACACACGATGTGGTTGTGGTTGTTTAACCTTTCCAGGATCGGAAAGGGGATAAACGTCTCGACATTCAATACAAGGTTTGACCTTACGCAAAACTCCGTGGTTTGAGCAAACATGGCACATACATATAACGCTCCTGTGGATGCCACTTGTCAGACACATCAGCATACACAACAAGTCCCCTGCCGTGAACCTTGGTTCAGGATGATTGCTGTGCAGAGGATGGACAGATGACATGGCCTGAAGGGAATTAGGGTACTAGAAGAGGGAGACAGACTTAATTTTTTCTTGTCTAACACCAAGTGAACCCTCTCTAATTATCTAGAGAAGTCCCTGCCATAGAATACTAACAACACGACTCGTGCTCTACAGCTAACACAAGACTGAGACAAACATGGCTTGGACACCAACTACTGGTACTAGTACACTAGTACAGTAAAAAAGCAAAGAAATCCATAAGTCCTGAGAGAGTATACTCAGGTCAAGATTCTTTCTTGGCGCCACTGCCGGCGTGCTCTGCACATGACTGGTTGCTGCTGATCCTCCTGAACTTGCTGCTGCTGTCCACAATATCCTTTCTCTCTTCTCTCCCTAACACCACTGCCGCGAACAAATGAATGCATCACCAGTGCCAATGGGCCCACTTTCCTGTTGGCATCCATGAGAATACACTACTGAAACTGGTTTGTGGCCACTGTCAAAGATGCCTATGGTCGACTACTCACCCCAAACCTGCTCACAACTGATGTGGATTCCCATATAGCCCACCTTTCTCCCAAAATAGAAAAGCTAGAATTACCAAAGAAAAAAAAAGCATGTCTACATAAGCAAAGGGAGGAAGAGAAGAAAGAAGGAGGCGCAGAGTCTAGCCAAAGGTGACAGCAGTACTGATGCCAGATTCTTCCACACTGGGAATGACCTGGACAGTGTTTGGGAGCAGCAAAGCAAGGTGGGATCCTGAGGGAGGGAAGCAGGAAGGGAGAGGAATGGAGAAGGAAAGAAATGGAAGGAGGAAGTTTCAAAGTAACATGTGGGCCCACCATATCTTTCTGGTTATTTGCTAATTGGTTGATATATCATCGGAAATAAACTTGCATGTCAAACCTCACACTGACCACGTAGGATCAAAGCAAAGTAAACTGACTTAGGTGGGGGCATCAGTGGGAGCTGAGGGTGGTAATCCTATGTTGAGCTTTATGGTAATGAACTTTGTAAGCACGCGAGCAGACAAGCCTATAGTAGATAAAAATTGGTATAAGTAACAATTTGAAGAGGATGCTCTTACCCACTGTGGCACCCAGTCGCCCAAAAAGTAATGCTCTGGCTTGAACATCGGAGCAGGATCACAATGAAGCCACCCTGTTGACAGGTCCTGCAAATATTTCCATAATAAATTTAAGAACAAATTCAACAGCCTAGTGATTCACAGGTACAACTGTCACGTTCTGAAAGACATATTAAGTCACCTTTCTTGGACACGTCAACCATGGGAAATGACCCATTACATTTGCTAACTGCCAAAAAAAGGGGAAAAGTGAAGCATGCTAATAATAACATCTAAAGTATATTAACCAGGGCTTTCATCTCACCAGAAAAGCAGAGACTATAGTTGTCACTGATGCACCAATAAAACCTTCCCATGTTTTCTTTGGAGATAACTTGATCAATGGTGTTCTCCCGAGAAAAAACCCAAATAAATACGCAGCAATGTCATTGATCACAATGAGCGAAGCGGGAAGAAGAAACCTGCACAAAGCATATCATTCAATATGTATGGAGCTTGTGAAATGCACAGGCTGAAATATCAATAATAACTCGCTTAATTAGCATGCATAGAACCCAATTGGGCAGCTTATTGAGCAATTCATACTACATAAAGTAGCTTAACTTAAGCACAAAAATCAAAATTCTAGGTCCCATAATAATAGATAAGTGCAGATGGAAATAGCCATACACAAAAATCAAACATGGTTTAGCTGTTGCACCAGCACTCCAATAGTCCTATGTTTTTTCCCTTTTTATTTTATCTTTCTGGTGGAGACCTCAAGTGGTGGGTCCAGATACAAACACAAATTCCTACTAGAACAACAATTTCAAAAAGGTCAATATGGACAACATAGTGATGCTACCACTGCAGTTAAAGTAAGAACAGTAAGCTACAGATTTTGTGAAGGCACATAGGATGGCAGCATGGGGAAGTCCTATTAACTTCAAGAGGTTCAGGATTTCATGACAAAACTATTTTTTACAGCTGTAAAAAAAATTAAGCATCTTGAAGTTAGTTCAACAACTTTAGGTGTTATTTAGGAAAGAATTTTCAATCTCTAAACAATACCGAATAAATACAAGTTAAAAGTCATAACTGCATAAAAATACCCAAACATTTCAGTTGAGTCAGTAAGTCAACATTGCAAACAGAAGTACTCTGACAAGGTGGCCTACCAGAACATCCCTTCAAATATATTTGCCACAGTGAAAGAAGACTGCGCAAAAACCGTCAAAAGAATCATGTGCGTCCAGGCATACTGTTTGAACTGATAATTGTATGTCTTCTTCTTCAGAGTCAAAATAAACCATACAAATCCTGGATCATGGGAATTATATATTACTTTTATTGCAAGATATGAACTAGAAATTAACAAGACAAGCAAGCTGCGAGGGGAAGCAATATATCTAGGAGAAGCTCATGCAACCAAGCGCATTAGAAAAAATGAAGAAACCAAGCTTTTGCAAATCATCGTGTTATTCAGATTAATTGGGCAGGCCTGTGTTACACAAACTTTAAATTCTTGACATATGAAAACCCCTAATGCGCACCCAGAATAGGTAAGATAATGTAGAACCTCCATTCCTCCAATATTTAGACTAGCAGTTCAACGAATAAAACAATTCCACTATAGAAGTTCAAGTGAATAGTTCAATTAATATAATAATTCCACTATAGTATCATGTAATAACTCGGAAATATTCTTAATGCGAGATGAAGTTTTTTAATGAATCATCGTAAATAGACGTTATTTGTACATAGCAAAATATACTGAGCCTTACCAGCAGTATAAAGAAAATAGCAAATAAACATCTGATACTTGATTAGGCCGCTGACGAGCTTAAACAACAAGTGATCTGAAGTTACTGTGTTGACAAGCTCCCGACTAAGAAAGCGGCCATAAGTAAACAACATTGCCGTGAAGAAGAAGTGCCTGCAAAGAAATGATAGTGGCAGCTAAGTTCTTGGCAATTTTCCAGTTCAAAACAATAGCAGAATCAGAATGGCCTAGAACCTACCAATTCAGCAGCCTGAACCCTGGCAGTTGTTTCTCTTCACTGGATCTTCTGAGTAGGTTAAAAAGCTCGGTTGCCATGAATATTTGAATGACAACCACCATGGCCCAGACATAGAGATGGCCCATATAAATTACAAAGACAAAGCCTGCAATCATCCACAAAGTAGAATATGTCCGGATAAGCATGGACTTGTACTTGTTCTGATCGCTGACAAGCAAAGCGGGTCCATTGGCTTTATTCCCATCTGCCGAAATCTGAAGAAACATATGAGATTAGCTCCAAAAGAGATATGCAAAAGGTACTCCATTATCATCAACAAATTAAACGAAGGACTGGTAAACAAGGTAACTGAGTTACAGCAGTACATAATCTATTTTTTATGCAGACACTTTTTTGGAAATTAAATGAAACGAGTGGTAAGCAAGGTAAGTGAGTAATAGCAGTGCAGGATCTTTTTTATACACAGCACAGACACCTTTTCAAGAAAGGGGAGGAAGTGTTTTTTAGTGTAGCTCGAAGATGTTTGTAGCAGCATAGCCATAACATTAATAAACAAATTTGCAAGAAAAAACAACCACCAACTTTCTTGAAAACACAGACCTGCACAGCTTACTGTGAATGCGACACATACTGAGAAATAAAGAGCTTGTCCCAATTGCTGAACATGGACAGCAAACCAGACATGCAAGGAACAAAATTCGAAAAGGAAAAAAAAATACGATCAGGACATAGCTGACCTCGCTATTGCGTCTTCGTTGTCTAACACGCCCTACATGAGAAGCAGAGACATCGCTAGAGCTTGCGTCCTTTTGCATCGCTGCTACCAAATCTGTAAAGACGTAATAAAAGTCAGTTCGTTAGAGCAGATTCAAGCACAAAAGCAAATTGTAAACAATAGCATGTAGTAGTAATAAGACATAGAGGACAAACTGTCTCTACTAAATGGAGAGGGCAGTGCGGAACTCAATTCGAACAATAAACCGGTGACGGCCCAGAAGAGCTAATAACCCAACCCAGAAGAGAAGACCAGTATTTGTGGACAGTGTGGAAACTGGCTGCGGACCAGCCAACCAGGCAGGCTTCCTTGCTGCGTCACGGCAAGCGCCCCCACACCACATCAACGAGACTAATCATCATCCAAGGTCCGCACAATAAACAAACACATCGCTCTCGTTGATTGGTGCCTGGCAACCTCTCTCTCATGTGCAACTACTAGAAGTTATGAACCAATCTAATAAGCATCCCTCAAAGGCCCGGACTAAGAATATGTTGTCATGGCCAGCTAGAAAGCAAAGCCAGCACATATTCCCCCGAATAAAAAAAAAATCCCCAGCCCAGCACTAAGCTCGCAGCACCGAATTAGAACCGCCGAATGGATCCGCCCGCACAAAACGGGAACAGGACCCGCCGCAGAGTGGAAGGGAACAGCATAAATCCCACCTAGCAGGGAGGGGAACGCAGGCAGGGGCGGGTGCGCTCACCGGGAAGCGGAGCCCCTCGGGGAGGGAGGCGCGGTGGGGCCGGCGAGGCCCCGAGCTCGCCGGAACCCTAGGTTGTCCCGGCGGCGGCGGCGGCGGCGGAAGGGAGGGAGGCGGTGGAGCTGAGCGGGGTTTGAGGAGGGGACAGAGGGAGAGTGGGGGGGAGTTGTGCCGTTGTGGATCCCAGTTGCTTGGATTGCTTTGCCGCCTTCCTTTATACAGGGCAGGGCAGAGCAGAGCAGAGCTGGCTAGGCTGGGTAGGGGTGGGGAGAATGGAATAAAAATGGATGGAAGCCATTCAAAGACCAAAGTACAGGGACGAGGCAGTACCACCACTTCGGCACTTCCCATTAGGGATAGGGGCCCATGCCCATATGGGAGGAACCGGCCCAGGGTCGAGAAATATTCTCTCGTTTTGATCACACAACTCAAACGCGTGACAGATATAGTACTGGATGGACGGTGAGATTAATTAGGGTACGGTATCCGACGTGCATGAATTTCTTTTTGCGAAACATTAAGCTTGATTTAAGAGATTGGCATCCTCATTAACTTATGTGCGAGCATATGCGCAAAAGATGCAGGGATCAACTCGTTCCAGCAAGAAACCATTCGTTCCGGCCGGCCCGTGCACTCTCTTTTTTTTATTAAGAGGCAACACCCGCAGTACTCCCTTCGCCCCGGTTTTTTATTAAGTGAAGCTTATGAAAATGCTAAACTCTTTAAAGAGAAATTTAAGAAATGGCATGATAGAAGGATTATCAAAAGAGAGTTTAATATTGGGGATAAAGTCCTATTGTATCGGTCTCGTCTCAGATTCTTTGCAGGGAAATTACTCTCGAAATGGGAAGGACCATATGTTGTTGAGGAGGTGTATCGTTCAGAAGCAATTTAAATTAGTTCTCTCCAAGGCAACGCCACGCAAGTGGTGAATGGACAAAGACTCAAGCATTATATCTCAGGTGATTCTTATAATGTTGATGTTGATGTTATTCGAGTGGAAACACCGGAGGCTTTCATTAAAGGTCAAATTGACAGTCTGCCAGAACTCGACTTTGAATAGGTAACAGTACAGGTAATAAAAAATTCGCGATTTACTTTCCGAACAATGTTTTTGCTGTTTTTGAAAAATATGAGAAATTACGAGATCGAAACGGAGTGGAGGAGACGCACGAGGGCGTGCCCCCATAGGCCGGCGCGGGCCCTAGCCTGGCCGCGCCGCCCTATGAGGACACCGCCTCGTCGCCCCTCTCCGACTCTGGTTCGACCTAGTACTTTCCGTTTGTTGTGAAAATTCCTGCTATATAATCCCCCGGACCCCTGGAGGTCCGTATATCGTTTTCTCGACGTGTTTTGTTTCGAGCTGTTTCTGCCAGGTTCTATTTTCAATCTAGGAGCACCATGGTCTCCAACAACAAGGACAAGGAGCCTTCGGAGGAAGGTATCCAAGACCCCGAGTTGAAGGAAGAAGTCGAGGGGGATGAAGAGGAAGTCGAAGAAGTTCCGCGAGTACGCCCGCGCACCACCATTGCAAGCATCGGAGTGGTGTCAAACCCGTTCAACGCCAAGAAGAGTGCACGGATTAGCACCGGAGGAGGAGTTCCACGTCATTACCTAGCTCCAAAGACATCTTCTTCAGGCACTTACCATCCTTTTCGCAATCTAATCTACAATAATCAAATTGAAAGGACTCCCAAGGCAGCATTGCCTAGCAATTGGGATATAGATCGTTCTAACACTGCAGGAAAGACGAAGCCTGAAGCTGAAGGATGGGGAAATAACTCCAAGAATTGGGACTCACCGTTTGATATACTTCTTAATCGCGTCGAGCACAATTCAGAGATGATCCGCAACCTCATGTACAAGATTGATGAGCTTCAGGAGCTTGTGGAGAAGCTTGTCGGGAATTCATCACCACCATCGCCAAAGGATTGATTCATCATCGGTATTGGCATCCCCTTGGTTTGTTCCAAGCTTGATGGAGTGCCGCGGTATCACATCATCACTACCTTTTACTTTTTACTATCAAGTAGTGTCATATCATGAGTAGGGAAGTTATCATATAAGATGGGTTGCAGTTAGGAAGTATCTCTCCTTTAGTTGGTTGTCTATGTATCCCTTGGGGTGAGTTATCGATATGAAATATTAATGAGAAGTCTTATCATTTACATATTGCACACCTTATTTTAGTTTGCAATTTCTACTATATGATTGATCTTGATTTTAGTATTGGTACCACTTTGGGAGCATTGAGTAAATCTATTTGGTTTTGGCAAACTTAGCATTGGTCAATAGCAACAACACCTTGAGGTTTAAGTAGAAAAGAGAAATACATATAGTTGTTTCATTGTCTTCCTTTCTTGTTAGCTCATAGCTTATTATTCCGAAGTTAAAATTGTTTGTGCTTGCAAGAAAGATGCATGATTATGTCTATCACATGTATATTTGCTTGTTTCCCTCGACTCTTATGCTTGCTAATTAACCTTGCTAGCCAAAGACCTGTACTGAGAGGGAATGCTTCTCGTGCATCCAAACCTGAACCCAAACCTATGCCATTTGTGTCCACCATATCTACCTACTGCATGGTATTTCTTGCCATTCTAAGTAAATACTTCATGTGCTACCTTTAAACAATTCAAAACTTACTACTTCTTATTTGTGTCAATGTTTTATAGCTCATGAGGAAGTATGTGGTGTTTTATCTTTCAGTCTTGTTAGGCAGCCTCCACTAATGGACTAGTGGCTTCATCCACTTATCCTATAATTTTGCGATAAGAGCTGGCAACGGGGTTCCCAGCCCCAATTAATCAACTTTCATTAATAATTCTCTTCACATGTTTTGCTCCGATTCATCGGTAAGCAACTTAATTTTGCAATAGACACTCCTCCATGGTATGAGATTGTTGGAAGGCACCCGAGGATTCGGTTAGCCATGGCTTGTGTAAGCAAAGGTTGGGGGGAGTGTCATCCTTAAATAAACTAAAGTACATGTGTAAACAAAAGAGAAGAAGGATGATCTACCTTGCTGGTGGAGATAACGTCCTTCATGGGAGCCGCTCTTTGGAGGTCTGTTTGGCAAGGGGGTTAGAGTACCCGCTACCGATCGTTGACAACAACAAACACCTCTCAAAATATTACTTTTATTCTCTTTATATGATTTCAAAACTGAAAAAGCTCTAGCACATGATTTAATCCCTGCTTCCCTCTGCGAAGGGTCTGTCTTTTACTTTGTGTTGAGTCAGTAAACCTATTTCCCTCCATCTCAAGCAAGCATTTTAGTTGTTGGAATCAAACTATTATATTGTGATTTGCTTCATCATGTCTTTTATTCTTCCTTGTTTAGTACAAGTTTTATCTGAATGAATGAAGTTTTGAAAGTTATCAATGATAATTATGATTGAGTATGTAAGATGAGCCACATAAGCTTTAATATGAGAGCGCTGCTCAATAGATAAGTATAATCTGTTAACTGTTCTCTGACCAAGAACAAAGTTTGCCATCACCAATTATGATTTCTTATGCACCTTTATTTGTGATACCCTTATACTTGTTTCAAGTTGAGTTATATGAGGAAGTTGTTTACTAGAATGTCTTGTGTGAATGAACATGATGCTTCTTGTCCGTATTTGATTTATCGACTCTTCACTCCATAAACATGTGGTCCCGTTTATCGAGTTCGGTTTCGCTTGGGGACAAGCGAGGTCTAAGCTTGGGGGAGTTGATACGTCCAATTTGCATCACTATTTTATATCATAATTTGTCTGTTATTCATTGATATATTTCATATTTGGAGATAATACTTATGTTATTTCATCTATTTTGCATGTTTCATGATTATTGGAGGATCGCGCACGGAGCCGGGATTCTCGCTGGAAAAAGCACCGTCGGAATGCAATATTTCGGAAGATCAACAATTGACGGGAATTACACGAAAACTCCTATTTTTCCGGATGACGAAGGGAGCCGAAGGGGGAGCCGAGGAGGGCCGCCATGGGCCCCCCTCACAGGCCGGCGCGGGCCCTGCCCTGGCCGCGCCGCCCTGTGAGGAGGGGGCCCACAGCCCCCTCTCGCCTCCTTTTCTTCGCGTACTCCTTCGTCCCGAAAACCTAAGCCAGAAGGGGTACGTCGCGAAGAGCCACAGCCGCCTCTGCGGGGCGGAGAACACCAAAAGAAAAGAGCTCTCCGGCGGGCGAGGAATCCGCCGGGGAAATTCCCTCCCGGAGGGGAAATCGACGCCATCGTCACCGTCATCGAGCTGGACATCATCTCCATCACCATCACCATCATCTTCATCATCATCACCGCCGTCTCCACCGCTGCACCTCGTCACCGCTGTAGCAATTTGGGTTTGATCTTGATTGTTTGATAGGGGAAACTCTCCCGGTGTTGATTTCTACTTGTTATTGATGCTATTGAGTGAAACCGTTGAACCAAGGTTTATGTTCAGATTGTTATTCATTATCATATCACCTCCGATCATGTTCCATATGATGTCTCATGAGTAGTTCGTTTAGTTCTTGAGGACATGGGTGAAGTCTAAATGTTAGTAGTGAAGTATGGTTGAGTAATATTCAATGTTATGATATTTAAGTTGTGGTGTTATTCTTCTAGTGGTGTCGTGTGAACGTCGACTATACGACACTTCACCTTTATGGGCCTAGGGGAATGCATCGTGTACTCGTTTGCCAATTGCGGGGTTGCCGGAGTGACAGAAACCCGAGCCCCGTTGGTATATCGATGCAGGAGGGATCGCAGGATCTCAGAGTTTAAGGCTGTGGTTAGATTTATCTTAATTACTTTCTTGTAGTTGCGGATGCTTGCAAGGGGTATAATCACAAGTGTGTATTAGTCCTAGGAAGGGCAGTACACTAGCATAGGTTCACCCACACAACACTTATCAAAACAATGAAGATTAATTAGCCGTATGTAGCGAAAGCACTAGACTAAAATCCCGTGTGTCCTCAAGAACGTTTGGTCATTATAAGTAAACAAACCGGCTTGTCCTTTGTGCTAAAAAGGATTGGGCCACTCGCTGCAATTGTTACTCTCGCACTTTACTTACTCGTACTTTATTCATCTGTTACATCAAAACCCCCCGAATACTTGTCTCGTGAGCATTTACAGTGAATCCTTCATCGAAACTGCTTGTCAACACCTTCTGCTCCTCGTTGGGATCGACATTCTTACTTATCGAAGATATTGCGATACACCCCCTATACTTGTGGGTCATCAAGACTATTTTCTGGCGCCGTTGCCGGGGAGTGAAGCGCTATTGGTAAGTGGAATTGGTAAGGGAAATTTCTACTGTTTGTGCTGATTTTAATTCCGCCTGTTGCTATAACTCATTATGGAGAGATCTTCTCTTGAGTGTTTATTTGGGAAATCCACTACTACTGCAAAGGTAGTGGATGAGGCGCCAGGTAAGGAAGAATTACCATACAAAATACCTATGAAAATTATTGAACGTGTAGTGGGTAACCGTTATACGGGGATGGAACTCGTCCACCACGGAGATCATTTACTTGTTCTTACATGAATTATGCGGTTTATTCAAGTGTGCAGGTATTGCTATGGATGAAGTGAGGAAGAAACTATTCTCCGTATCGTTGTCTGCGTAAAGCGGCGCATTGGTATAAATTACTGGATAATGGGGATTCTCTTGAATGGAATGATATTGTGCCCGGTTTTATTCTAAGTTCTATCCTCCAAGTGAGATTCACAAAGATCGGAATCGCATATATAATTTTTGGCCTCATGAAGGAGAAAGTATTGCCCAAGCGTGGGGGAGATTGAAGTCTTTAATGCTCAAATGCCCCATTCATGAGCTTCCTGGTAATATTATTATTGATAATTTCTATGCGAGACTTTCTTTTCAAGACAAGACCTTGCTGGATACTTCTTGTTCTGGATCATTTACACGCAACAAGGAAGAGTTTAAAAGGGACCTTCTTAATCGGATCCAAGAAAATACTGAAGGATGGGAGAATGACAAGGATAGAGAATCAGGTATAATTTATGATTATAAATGCATTGAAGCTTTTATGGATACTGATAAATTTCGTAATATGAGTGCTACTTATGGTCTTGATTCTCAAGTTGTCTGCAAATCTTTATAAAGCTTTTGCCTCTCATTATGAATTGCCTAAGAAGAACTTTGATAAGTATCATGAACCGTATAAAGATAAAATTGATTCATCTATAAATAAATGTGTTGTAGTTGAAACTGTTGATCATGTTATTCCTGAAGCTTATATTGAAAAAACTCCTTTCCCCTGCTAAAATGAAGGAGTACTCTGTTATAAATAGTGCGGTTCATAAAAGTGAAAAGAAACCTATAGAACCTGAAGAACAAATAAAAGTTGAACCTGCTGTTGCAATTGTTAAAGATCTTGTGACTGAAAACGTAGAAGATGGTCATATTATTTTCTGTGAAGATGCCTCTAATATTGTTTCGCATCCTAATAAGTCTAGGAAAGCTAGTGTTCCTATGCTATCTGTTAGAATTGGTGATCATTGTTATTAGGGATTTCTATTTTCGTGCCCTCGGGTCCTTAGTTGTACTCAGTTTTCCCCAGCTCCTTAGTTTTTCCTCAGTTTTCCCCAACTTCTTGTCTATAACCCGCAGAAAGAGCTCGGACGGAAGGAATCCCGTTTAGTTGACGTTGGTTGGTGCTGGCAAGTGGGGCCGCTGTTGGTGCCCCGCAGTGGACACGTCTCCACTTATCCCGATCATCGTGGGACCCACAACTTGTCCACGTGAGAGCGCCGGACCCACAGCTTACCCGGGTGACCGTTGCAAAATGGGAGCCCGACCTAGCCCCGCGCCCATGCCCGTGCCATTGCTTCCCCTTTCTTTCTCCGCGCCCCATTGTTCTTCTTCTCCGCCGGCGGCAGCCCTTCTCCGGCACGCGGGTGATGTCTAGTTTCTCTTCGACCTCCCGTTCTTCATGGCCGCGAGTATGGACCCGTGCCTTTGACAAGATGCCCCGACCGCCCACGCCGAGAGCCTCCGAGCGGTCGATCCGTAAGACGGACGAGAACGGCAACCGTGGACGTGAGTTCGTTGCATGCGAGAGCTTGCCATATAGAGAGGGGGATAAGGTTAGATCTCGATCCAATTTCTCTCGTTTTCTCTCGATTTTCTTGTTATTCCCTCGAATTTGGGATTTAGGGTTCACGTTGTTGTTTTCAGATCTTGAAGAAATGCGGGCATTTCGAGTGGATCGATGTGTACGTTCGGAGGCTTCGATTGCAGGGAATCAATTGGCGCTAATGGGGGCGCAATTTGGGAGGGGGGGACTTGCTCGTAGAGAATGCGGCGGAGAGAGGAGCCGTTCCGATTAGGGACCTTCCGATTATGCCTAATGCTCCCAATGCGGAACTGGTGGAAGTGAAGGGAGAACTGAAGAAAATGAACAAGCGATTAAGGCAGCTGATCGAGTTGAAGAAGCAAGCTAATCTGATGGCTGGTTGTTTTTTTGTTGTATAATTACGATCGGATTCTTATCATTGCTCACCGGGCGCTAGAAGTTGTTACAAGGGATACCTAGTTACAAATCCATTATTCGATTGGGATGTACTTGTAGTTGTTTTCAAAGTTAGTGTGTGCATTCACCGAAATTACCAAACTATATTCCCTAAAAGAAAAGGACGACTAAAGATAGTTGATAATTGTTAGAGGGGTGACAAATAATGCAATCCCCGAAATCCGCAAATATGTATGCCTCATGTTTATACCAAAATTATACCACTTTTAGGCCTTTCCAAAATACCAATACCATATCCCAAACTATATTCCCTAAAAGAAAAGGACAGACTAAAGATAGTTGATAATTGTTAGAGGGGTGACAAATAATGCAATCACCGAAATCCGCAAATATGTATGCCTCATGTTTATAACAAAATTATACCACTTTTAGGCCGTTTCAAAATGGGATCCCTTTCAAAATAGGGTCCCTTCAAAATACCAATACAATATCCCAAACTATATTCCCTAAAAGAAAAGGACAGACTAAAGATAGTTGATAATTGTTAGAGGGGTGACAAATAATGCAATCGCCGAAATCTGCAAAAATGTATGCCTCATGTTTATAACAAAATTATACCACTTTTAGGCCGTTTCAAAATGCCAATACTATATCCCAAACTATATTCCCTAAAAGAAAAGGACAGCTCAAGATAGTTGATAATTGTTAGAGGGCTGACAAATAATGAAATCACCGAAATCCGCAAATATGTATGCCTCATGTTTATACCAATACTATATATTAAGTGGCAAACTCGTCATTGCATTCTCCACCGACGAGAGAGAGAGAGAGATTTTTTTTTTGAAGTAGAGAGAGAGAGAGAGATGGGTGGCCACGAAGAGAGAGAGAGAGAGACAGAGGTTGCCACGAAGAGACGGATAGGGGTATACCGCCCGTTAGATCGGTGGATCAACGGTTCGTGGAGTCGATCCGTGTGACAACGGCTCAACCAATCGGGATAAGTTTGGGCTTCTCGGAGCATTTGTGACAAGTACTTGAGGGCAAAGCTGAGTAGTACTAAGAATCCAAGGGCACATAAATAGTAAATAGACTAAGGGATTCAAACAAAAGAATTACAAAATGAAAAATGTGTGTTTTGTACAATATAATTCATATTGGGCTACATCAAATTATTTGCAATTCAAATATACATGAGTGTGACAATTATGGCATCATTTAGACAAACTATGTTTTGGGAAAGATGTTTTGCAAAGGGGTTTGGGTGGAAAACCATGCATCTTCATAGCTACACTAGTGATTCCGAGAAGTGGCAATTTGTGGTAAAACTTGATTTATATATGTTTGTTAAGGTTTTCTAGGTGGCAGGTTGCGTAGGAAGACTCCATGAGTAGTTGCCACTATGTTTTTATTTTTTTGGATTTTTTTGCGCATGAAATGACTCAATTAGCTATGTTAATCTCATTTGTTGACTCTCTGTTGACCAGCTACTTGAGGGTAAAACCGAGTATATTGCACTTGCCGGTCTAAGTCCTCGAGGGGAAAACTGAGTACGGATAAAATTTATGTATAAGGCCCGAGGTTATAACCGAGTACACCAAACGTCCCGGGGTTAGACTCGGGTAGCGGTGCACGCTGCAGCCGTG
Organism: Lolium rigidum; assembly: GCF_022539505.1. Taxonomy (NCBI): domain Eukaryota; kingdom Viridiplantae; phylum Streptophyta; class Magnoliopsida; order Poales; family Poaceae; genus Lolium; species Lolium rigidum. The sequence goes on along the minus strand of NC_061513.1, from coordinate 190,555,399 downwards.
CATAGCGGACGCGTGTTGCCGTGCATAGCGGACGCGTGTTGCGGTACACGCCACCTTCGTCTTTATAGAGCCCCTCTTTCTCTCCCTCGACGCACGTTCTCACCGGCTCACCGCAACCGCCTCTCCTGTCCCATCATCTTCTCCACAACCGAAGAAAAACCCCGAAGAAAACCGCCGGCGATGGAGAAGAATGAGATGCCCATTGTCGGCACATCAGCCGCCGCCCCGTCCGGGCCCCTGTCGCTGCTTCCATCGTAGCAGCCGGCGCATCGGCCGCCGCCCCGTCCGGGCCCCTGTCGGCTGCTTCCAACGTAGCAGCCGGCGCATCGGCCGCCGCCCCGTCCGAGCCCCCGTCGCTGCTTCCAACGTAGCAGCCGGCGCATCGGCCGCCGCCCCGTCCGAGCCCCTGTCGGCTGCTTCCAACGTAGCAGCCGGCGCATCGGCCGCCGCCACCGTCCGAGTCCCCGTCGATTGGGACCCGTACGAACCGGTGCGAGACGACGCGCCGGAGAACCCCTACGACACCACCATCGTTGACAACGAGCCGGAGGTAACCCTTTGTTCCCTAGTTCTTATCTCATTTCAATCATTTTGTGTTAGATCTACCGTTATTACGGTTCGTCTGTTCCTAGTTCAATCCTTTTTGTTAGATCTTGCGTTATTACTGTTCATCTGTTCCTAGTTCGATCCTTTTGTGTTAGATCTTGCGTTATTAGTGTTTGTGATTTGCTTTTGTTTAAGATTTGTGCCGATGATGATGAATATTTGGGCATAAATTGATTCGGGGTTTGGTCGAGTAAACAATTGGTGTGTACAAATTTGTTGTGCATGATCTTTGGTTTGTCGACTCAAATCCTGGATATAAGTGTGTCCAATGTAACCGAGGCTACCTCTTTTTTCGAGCCCATATTATCATGCATGATTTTTTGTTCACTCTCTGTTCCATCATCGTTGCAATTGACTCCGTGTTTTTGCACGATCTTTGGTGCTACGTGACAGGTGCGAGAGCAGCGACGTCGACGGCGACGACGAGTCCTTCCACACCAAGACTCGTCACGTCCTCGGGAGGCTGCGGTCCGGCCATTACGATGGCCCTTTTGCTCGAGGCATTTACAAGTGCCCCTTCGCAACAGGAAGCTCCGCGCCACCGACTTCAACTCCCCGGTGAACCATGCTGAATCCATTGGCAGATGTGGCGCTAGAGTTGGAAGGACCGTGAACGTGCATGCGTACATGGCCAAACACAAAGCACTTGGGATTCACTCGCGCAACCTCCAAGCGAGTCACACGCGCTACCCGGAGGCGTTGAACGTGCCTACCGCACTCTTCGTATGTGACTGCTCTATCCGTAGAGCAGCTTAATTTCATGTAAATTGTAGCTTATGTTGGATCTATCGGTACTACTTTTGGATCTGTCCGGAATATATCTATGCTATGTTGGTTGCTGTATGCAGCTTATCCTATATTTTTTCTCTGGATTTGTGCCCTAGATTTCCTACCTGATTGGGTAAAAACGAAGGCATAAAGAAATGAATGGCGTTAAAAAACGAAGGAGAAGCTGCTCTAGATTTGCTACCAATTTGGGCTATCAAATATGAATGAGATCGAGCGATAGAGAGGAAAAAGGTACATTGAAAACGCTAATCCGGGCGGAAGAGACGAAACCACTCGTGCCCCCGTCCCGGACCCACACGGCTCCACACGCTACGGCCCCACACGCTACGGCCACACAAACACGGCCTCGTCCTGTCCCACGCGGTCCCACACGACGCGACCCCACAAACGACACGACCCCACTCGTCGGCACGGAACGGTCAACTTAACGGATTCCTTCCGTCCGAGCTCCTTCTGCGGTTCAGACAAGGGCTTGGGGAAAACTGAGGAAAAACTAAGGAGCTGGGGAAAACTGAGTACAACTAAGGACCTGAGGGCACGAAAATAGAAATCCCTTGTTATTATGGTTTATGTGATATTGGTGCGAGTATTAGTGCTATTCCTTATGAGCTTTACACGGAGATTATGCACGAAATTGGTTCTTGTGAACTTGAAGATATTGATGTGGTTATTCGGTTGGCTAATAGAGAAACTATCTCTCCTATTGGTATTGTTCGAGATGTGGAAGTTCTATGTGGTAAGATTAAATATCCTGCTGACTTTACGGTACTTGGTTCTGCTCGCTAGTAAATATTGTCCTATCATTTTTGGTAGACCTTTTCTAAATACTTGTGGAGCTATTATAGATTGCAAGAAAGAGAAAATTTTGACTAAATTTGTCTGGTGAATCTTATGAGTTTAATTTCTCTAAATTTACCAAAACCCCTTATAAAATTGATTCGCCTAATAGTGATTTTAAAGTTGAACAGTGTGCATCTATTGCTCTTGCTCCTAATAATCCTTTGCAACAACAGTTGGAGAATAGTGAGAGTGAAGTTTTTAGGGAAGAAAGAAATGAGCTTGATGAAATTTTCCTTCGTCAACCTATTCTTAAGCATGATTTACCGGTGGAAGACTTGGGTACAACACCACCACCAAAGGAAGATCCTGTCTTTGATTTAAAACCATTGCCTGATCATCTTAAATATGCTCATATTGATGATAAGAAAATATATCATGTTATTATTAGTTCTAAGCTTTCAGAGTTTGAAGAAGAAAGGTTATTGGAAATACTGAAGAAACACCGAGGTGCTATTGGCTACACTCTTGATGACTTGAAGGGGATTTCTCCCTCTATTTGCCAACACGCCATTAATATGGAAGATGATGCGAAGCCCGTTGTTGAACCTCAGCGTCGTCTAATTCCTAAGATGAAGGATGTGGT